>NW_028225186.1:37923551-38141051 GCF_052327205.1 Somniosus microcephalus | reverse complement strand
TAGTGAGAAAGAAATCTCCAGACTGCAGGACGTTATCAATGAATTGGCCAGGTGGGCAGAAAAGTGGCAAATGCAATATATTTAACGTGGAAGTGAGAGGTAATGCATTAAGGGAGGGCTAACAGGACAAAGGAAAACACAATAAATGGTAGGATATAGAGAAGCGTAAAAAACAGAGGGACATTGGAGTGCATGTCCACAGGTCCATGAAGGTAGCAGTGCAGGTAGATAAGGTGGTCATTATTTCCGATTTTTTTTAAAAAATTCATTAATGGGATGAGGGCGTCGCTGGCTAGGCCTGCATTTAGTGCCCATCCCTAATTGCCCTTGAGAAGATGATCGTGATCCGCCTTCTTGAATCGCTGCAGTCCATATGGTGTAGGTACACCCACAATGCTGTTAGGAAGGGAGTTCCAGGATTTTGGCCCAGCGACAGTGAAGGAACGGCGATACAGTTCCAAGTCAGGATGGTGTGTGGCTTGGAGAGGCACTTGTAGGTGGTGACGTTCCCATGCATCTGCTACCCTTGTCCTTCTAAGTGGTAGAGGTCGCGCTTTGGAAGGTGCTGTTGAAGTAGCTTTGGCGAGTTGCTGCAGTGCATCTTGTAGATGGTACACACTGAAGCCACAGTGTGCCGGTGGTGGAGGGAGTGAATGTTGAACGTGGTGGATGGAGTGCCAATCAAGTGGGCTGCTTTATCTTGAATGGTGTCGCGCTTCTTGTGTGCTGTTGGAGCTGCACTCATCCAGGCAAGTGGAGAGTATTCCATCACACTCCTGACTTGTGCCTTGTCGATGGTGCAAAGGCTTTGGGGAGTCAGGAGGTGAGACACTCGCCGCAGAATTCCCAGCCTCTGGCCTGCTCTTGTAGCCACGGTATTTATATGGCTGATCCAGTTCAGTTTCTCATCAATGGTAACATCCAGGATGTTGATAATTGGGGATTCAGCGATGGTAATGCCATTGAATGTCAAGGGGAGATGGTTAGAGTCTCGCTTGTTGGACATGGTTATTGCCTGGCAATTGTGTGGTGCGAATGTTACTTGCCACTTGTCATCCCAAGTCTGAATGTTGTCCAGGTCTTGCTGCATATGGGCACGGACTGCATCAGTATCTGATGAGTCTCGAATGGTGCTGAACAGTGTGCAATCATAAGCGAACATCCCCACTTCTGACCTTATGATTGCCTGCTGAATGTTTCCAGCATTTTCTATTTTTATTATTGGTTAAAATGTCCTCGGAAATATTTTCCTTTATTAGGCGGCAGGCGGTTAAGAAGGCAAATGGTATGTTGGCCTTCATAGCGAGAGGGTTTGAGTACAGGAACAAGGATGTCTTGCTGCAGTTGTACATTGCCTTTGTGAGACCACATCTTGAGTATTGTGTGCAGTTTTGGTCGCCTTATCTGAGGAAGGATGTTCTTGCCATGGAAGGATTTCTGCAAAGATTCACCAGGCAGATAGCTGGGATGGAATGAATGATGTATGAGGAGAGATTAGGTCGATTGGGTTATACTCACTGCAGTTTAGAAGAATGAGAGGGGTTCTCATTGAAACTTATAAAATTCTGACAGGACTGGACAGACTAGATGCAGGAAGGATGTTCCCGATGGTCAGGGAGTACAGAACCAGGGGTCAAAGTCAAAGGATAAGGGGTAAGCCATTTAGGACTGAAATGAGGAGGAATTTCTTCATCCAGCGAGTGGCGAACCTGTAGAATTCTCTACCACAGAAGGCAGTTGAGGCCAATTAATTAAATATATTCAAGAAGGAGTTGGATATATTTCTTAAGGCTAAAGGGATCAACGGTTATGGGGAGAATTCAGGGACCGGGTACTGAATTTGAATGATCAGCCATGATCCCATTGAATGGCAGAGCAGGCTCGAGGGGCCGAACGGCCTACTCCTGCTCCTATCTTCTATCTTTCTATGTTTCTATTAGCCAAGGCATAGAATTCAACAACAGGGAGGTTATGGTTGAACAGTATAAAACACTAGTTAGGCCACAGCTAGAGTACTGCGGACAGCTTTGGTCACCACAGTACTGGAAAGATGTGATTGCACTCGAGAGGGTACAGAGGAGATTTACTAGGATGTTGCCAGGACTGGAAAATTTTAGCTATAAGTAAAGATTGGATAGGGTTGGGTTGTTATCTTTGGAGCAGAGGAGGTGGAGTGGAGACATAATTGAGGTGCATAAAGTTCTGAGGGGCCAAGATACAGTGGATAGGAAGGACCTATTTCCTTTAGCAGAAATGTCAATGATCTGGGGCGTAGATTTAAATTAACTGGTAAAATGATTAAAGAGGAGTTGAGAAGAACCATTTTCACACAGAGAGTGGAGCGATACTGGAAGTCACTACCGATCACATTAATAGAAAGCACTAAGGATATGTACTTGAAGTGCTGCAACCTACAGGGCTACGGACCCAGAGCTGGAAATTGGGATTAGGCAAAATATCTCTTTTTCGTCCGGCAAAGACACGATGGGTCGAATGGCCTCCTTCTCTGGCGTAAATTTCTGTATTTCTATGATCTCTGCCCTTAATCTTCAATATTCCAGGGAATACAAGCCTAGATTATGTGATCTCTGCTCATAGCCTAACCCTTGGAGCCCTGGTAACACACTCGTGAATCTGCACCACACTCCCTCCAAGGTCAATATATCCATTCTAAGGTGCAGTGCGCAGAACTGTACACAGTGGCCTAACCAGGCCTCTGCACAGCTGTCACACAACTTCCTTCCATTTATGTTGTGCAGGGCAATTGTCTAATAGTTTGCACAGGTCATTTCACTGTTGAAAGTTTGCATTTGCGCAGCTGCGATGGCCGAGTGGTTAAGGTATTGGGCTTGAAATCCAATGGGGATGCCTCGCGCAGGTTACGAACCCTGCTCGTAGCGATTCTACTGCAAATTCTTTATTTTATTTCATCGGTTCACTGTGGAGATCACTGATCAGAATTCCCTCCACTGCACGTTATTACACTGAATAACCCAAAGCTATTGTTCCAATTGGAAGCACTAATTTGTCATCAATTAGAAATTGTGGATTTGTTTGAAACTATTTGCAAAGATCAGTGAGAAATTTACGCATAAGACAACACGTAAAAATTCCATTTAATAAAGAACCCTGCAATGTTTGGAAGGAAAAGAGTGGAAACGCGGTTTGGTTTTCTAAAATTGAACATGAATTAAAAAGTATGTAAAGCGACCGCAACAGGACTCAAACCTGCAATATTCTGCTAGTATCAGAATTTACACCAAAGTCAGACGCCTTATCCATTAGGCCACGCAGCCATACAAATATATGCTAAACAAATCCTAATAATGAGTGATTAAACTCCGTCACTGTGTTCATTTCAATAACAACAAAGAATGCTGGAAACACTCAGCAGGTCAGGCAGCATCGAGTGAGGGCGAAACAGAGTTAACCTTTCAGGTCGAACCCTTCGTCAGAACTGGAAAACGTTAGGGAAGAGGGATTTTTAAGCAGGTGTGGGTGGAGGCGAGTTAAGAACAAACGGAATGTCTGTGATAGAATGGAAGGCAGGAGAGATTGACTGACAAAAGGGATGATGGTGCAAGGCTAAAGGAGAGGTAATAGGACTAGTTAACGAATAAAGGATGGCGCAAGATGAGGTGTGAATGATTATGGCAGAAACATTAACAACTGTCATGTGAGGAAACATGGGAGCAAATTAAAAAAATAAAAGAAATACAGGGGCCAATTTATAGCCTGAAATTGTTGAACTCGGTGTTTAAGTCCAGAAGGCTGTAAAGTGCCTAATAGAAAGATGAGGTGCTGTTCCTCGAGCTTACGTAGAGCTTCATTGGAACAGTGTAACAGGCCAAGGAAGGAGAGATCAGAGAGGGAGTGGAGCAGATAATTATAGTGACAGGCGACCGGAAGGTCGGGGTCACACTTGTCGACTGTTCTGCAAAGCGGTCACCCAATCTGCATTTGGTGTCACAATGTAGATTCAGCGAATACAGTAACTAAATTGTAAGAAGTACATGTAATCGCTAATTCACCTGGAAGGAGTGTTTGGTGCCCTGGGCGATGGGAAGGAAGGAGGTAAAAGGGCAGGTGTTGCATCTCCTGCACTTGCATGGAATGGTGCCGGGCAAAGGAGAAGGGGTGTTGGGGTGATAGAGGAGTGGACCAGGCTGTCATGGAGGGAACAGTCCCTTCGAAATGCTGAATGGGAGGAGGGGAAGATGTGTCTGGTGGTGGGATCATGCTGGAGGTGGTGGAAATGGCGCAGGATGATCCGTTGAATGTGGAGGCAGGTGGGGTGAAAGGTGAGGACAAGGGGGGAATCCTATTATGTTTCTGGGAGTGAGCGGAAGGGGTGAGAGCAGTAGTGTGGGAAATGGAACAGACTCGGTCGAGTGTCATGTCAACCATGGTAGAGGGGGAACCTCAGTTGAGGAAAATGGAAGACATACCGGAAGCACTGGTATGGAAGGTGGCATCATCAGAACAGATGCAACAGAGACAGAGAAACTGGGAGAATGGAATAGAATGGAATGGATAAATCCCCAGGGACTGATAATCTACATCCTAGTGTACTTAAGGAAGTGGCCCTAGAAATAGTAGATGCATTGCTGGTCATCTTCCAAAATTCGATAGACTCTGGAACAGTTCCCATGGATTGGAGGGTAGCTAATGTTACCCCACTATTCAAAAAAGGTGGTAGAGCGAAAACGGGGAATTATAGAGCAGTAAGCCTGACATCGGTAGTGGGGGAAATGCTATTTGGATGTGGTGTATTTGGACATTCAGAAGGCTTTTGAGAAGGTCCCGCACAAGACATTAGCGTGTAAAGTTAAGGCACATGGGATTGGGGGCAAGGTATTGACTTGGATAGATAACTGGTTGGCAGACAGGAAGCAAAGAGTTGGAATAAACGGGTCTTTTTCCGAGTGGCAGGCAGTGACTAGTGGGGTACCGCAGGGATCGGTGCTAGGACCCCAGTTATTCACAATTTATATTAATGATCTAGACGAGGGACCTAGATGTAATATCTCCAAGTTTGCAGATGACACAAAGCTGGGTGGGCATGTGTGCTGTGAGGAGGATGCCGAGAAAATCCAGTGTGATTTGGACAGGTTGGGTGATTGGGAGGAAGCATGTCCGATGCAGTATAATGTGGATAAATGCGAGGTTGTCCACTTTGGTGGCAAAAACAAGAAGGCAGATTATTATCTGAACGTCAATAGATTGGGAGAAGGGGAAGTGCAACTAGACCTGGGTGTCCTTGTGCACCAGTCGCTAAAGATAAGCATGCAGGTGCAGCAGGTGGTTAAGAAGGCAAATGGTATGTTGGCCTTCGTAGCGAGAGGGTTCGAGTACAGGAACAAGGATGTCTTGCTGCATTTGTACAGGGCCTTGGTGAGACCACATCTTGAGCATTGTGTGCAGTTTTGGTCACCTTATCTGAGGAAGGATGTTCTTGCCATGGAGTGAGAGCAGTGAAAATACACCAGACTGATGCCTGTGATGGCAGGAATGACGTATGAGGAGAGTTTGGATCGATTGGTCTTATACTCACTGGAGTTTAGAAGAATGAGAGGTGATCTCATTGATACTTATAAAATACTAACAGGACTAGACAGACTAGATGCAGTAAGGATGTTCCCGATGGCCGGGGATTCCAGAACCAGGGGTCACAGTCTAAGGATAAGGGGTAAGCCAGTTAGGACAGAGATGAGGAGGAATTACTTCACCCAGAGAGTGGTGAACCTGTGGAATTCTCTACCACAGAAGTCAGTGGAGGCCAATTCATTAAATATATTTAAGAAGGAGTTAGATATATTTCTTAAGGCTAAAGGGACCAAGTGATATGGGGTGAAGGCAGGGACAGGGTACTGAATTTGGATGATCAGCCATGATCTCATTGAATGGTGGAGCAGCCTCGAGGGGCTGAATGGCCTACTCCTGCTGCCATCTTCTATGTTTCTATGTTTCTATGAGTCCTTACAGCAAGCGTGGTGGGAGGAAGTGTGGTCCAGGTAGCTGTGGGAGTCAGTATGCTTATAGTGGATGTTGGTCGAAAGCCTATCCCCAGAAATGGAGACAGAAATGTCGAGGAAGGGAAGGGGAAGAGTCGGAGATGGACCATTTGAAGGTGAGGGAAGGGGGAAATTGGAAGCAAAGTGAAAGAAATTATCTAGTTCAGCGCGAGTGCAGGAAACAGCACCAATACAGTAATCGATGTACCGGAAAAAGAGGTGAGGAAGGGGTCCTGAGTAGGACTTGAACAACGAATGTTCCACATATCCTACGAAAAGGCAGGCATAGCTAGGGACCATGCAGGTACCTATAGCAACACCTTTAATTTGGAGGAAGTGAGTGGAATCAAAGGAGAAGTTGTACAATGTGAGAACAAGTTCAGCCAGGTGGATGAGGGCGGTGGTGGATGGGGACTGGTGGGGCCTTTGTTCAAGGCAGAAGTGGAGCCGCTTAAGGCCGTCCTGGTGGTGGATGGAGGTGTAGAGGGAATGGACATCCAGAGTGAAAAGGAGACGTTTGGGGCCAGGAAACTGGAAACTGTTTAAATACGGAGGGTGTTGGAAGAGTTGCGCATGTAGGTGGGAAGGGACTGGACAAGTCGAGAAAAAATAGATTGAAGATAGGAAGAAATCAGTTCTGTGGAGCAAGAACAGGCTGCAACAATTGGTCAACCAGGGCAGTCCTGTTTGTGGATCTTGGGAAGTATGTAGAAGTGGGCAGTGCGGTGTTGAGGAACTGAGAGATTGGCGGCCTTGGGGGGAAGATCTCCAGAGGAGATGAGGTCAGTGACAGTCTTGGAAACAATTGCTTGATGTTCAGTAGTGGGGTCATGGTCCAGAGGGAGGTAGGAGGAGCTGGCAGAGCGTTGCTGTTCAGCCTCCGGATGGTAGAGGACGCTTCTCCAAACAACAACAGCACCACCTTTGTCAGCAGGTTTAATGACAATGTTAGGGTTGGGTCAGAGAGAACGGAGTGCTGCAAGTTCAGAGGGAGTTAGGTTGGCGTGGGTGAGGGTAGCAGGGAACTGGAGATGGCCGATGTTATTTCAGTATCATTCTTTGCACTCCAAACCAACAGAGAGAGTAGACAATGGTAATGCAGTAGATGTAATTTATCTGGATTTTCAGAAGGCCTTCGATAATGTACCTCATAATAGACTGATGAACAAGGTCTGAGAATTCAGAGTCAGGCGAGAAGTAGTGGAATGGATTGCTGGCTGGCTTAAGGAGAGAAGGCAGAGAGTCTGAGTAACGGGTAGTTTATTCACAGTGGCAGAAGGTGGGTCGTGGTGTTCCACAAGTATCAGAGCTGGAGCCACTGCTGGTCGCAATTTATATTAACGATTTAGATTCGTAATCAGAAACACAATTTATAAATTTGCGGATGACACCAAATTGGGGGGAATAGTCAATACTGAGGAGGACTGCAACAAGTTAGAGGAGGACATTAATAAACTTGCAGAAAGGGCATAGCATTGGCAAATGAATTTGAACACAAATAAGTGTGACGTATTTCATTATGTTAGGAAGAATAGGGAGGTCACTTATTTCTTGGCGGGTGCGAGTCTAGGTGGGGTAGGGGAACAAAGGGATCTCGGAGTACAAATACACAAATCACTGAAAGTTGTTACACAGGTTAGCAAGGCCATATATAAAGCCAACTAAGCACTACGGTTTATTTCTAGAGGGATAGAATTGAAAAGTAGGGAAATTATGCTAAACCAGTACCCAACCTTGGTTAGACCAAGGGTACAGAGAAGATTTACAAGGAAGATACCAGAAATGCGAAGGTTTACATATCAGGAAAGGATTAACAGGCTGGGTCCCTTTTCTCTTGAAAAAAGAAGGCTGAGAAGTGAGCTAATCGAGATCTTTAAAATTATGAAAGGTTTTTACAGAGTGAATATAGAGAGAATGTTTCCACTTGTGGGGAAGAGCATAACTAGAGGCCATCAATATAAGATAGTCAGCAAGAAATCCAATCAGGAATTCAGCAGAAACTTCTTTACCCAGAGTGCTGAGAATGTGGAACTCGATACCACAGGGAGTGGTTGAAGCGAATATTATAGATCCAGTTAAGGGGAGGCTAGGTAAGCACATGAGGGAGAAGTGAATAGAGGGTTATGCTGATAGATTTAGATGAGGAAAGACGGGAGGAGGCTCGAGTGGAGCATAAACGGCGGCATGGACTGGTTGGACCGAACGGTCTGTTTCTGGCGGTGTGTTAATAATGAGTGATTAAACCCCGGGATTGTATTTATTTCAGTTCAATTCTTTGCACTCCAAACCAATCATCGGCTGTGAACCGTTCACTGATTGAAATACGAGAAATCCCAATGGATCTGGAATTGTTCATTTAATGTTGGAAACGCTCCGCAGGTCATAACTCAGGATTTCCAGCTTTGCTTCAAAGCATTGCAGGTCCCGTGTGAGTTTCCATCCAAACTTTTCAACAAATAACAAAATCAAGAAACTAACCACTCTACCAAAAATGTTAATGGCCCGTATGGGGATCGAACCCACGACTTTGGCGTGATTAGCATCACGCTTTAACCAACTGAGCTAACCGGCCATCAGGCTTTGCGCATGTGTATAAGCTTATATTTTCCAGACTTTAGCTGAAAATTTCCTGTATTAATCATTCAGCACACAACCTGCAGTTGTCAATCATACACTATCCGATCGGCAAATACTGTACATATGTCACTGTGTGCCACACATGATAACAGCCAACACAAGTGCCAGGCAATGGCCAGCTCCAACAAGCGAAAGTCTAACCACCGCCCCTTCACATTCAACAGCATGACCATCACCGAATCCCCCACCACCATTACCAACAACAACTTGCATTTATAAAGCACCTTTAACGTAGTAAAACGTCCCAAGGCGCTGCACAGGAGTATTTTCAGACAAAACATTTGACACCAATCCACATAAGGAGAAATTAGGGCAGGTGACCAAAAGCTTGGTCAAAGAGATAGGTTATAAGGAGCATCTTAAAGGAGGAAAGAGTGGTGGACAGGTTTAGGCAGGGAATTCCAAAGCTTAGGGCAACAGAGGGCAGAATCAGCGGAGCGCAGATATCTCAGGGGGTTGTGGGGTTGAAGGAGAGATAGGGAGGGGCGAGGCCATGGAGGGAACAGAAAAGCAAAATATTATTAAAATGGAGAGAGACTACAGAATGCTGCGGTTAAGAGGGATCTGGGTGTCCTCGTACATGAAACACAAAAAGTTAGCATGCAGTAATTAAGTAGGCAAATGGAATGTTGCCCTTTATTGCAAGGGGCATGGAGTATATAAGTCGGGAAGTCTTGCGACAACTGTACAGGTGAGACCACTCCTAGAGTACTGCATACATTATTGTTCTCCTTATTTAAGGAGGGATATACTTGCATTGGAAACAGTTCAGAGAAGGTTCTCTAGGTTGATTCCTGGAATGAAGGGATTGTCTTATGAGGAAAGGTTGAGCAGGTTGGGCCTATACTCATTGGGGGTTAGAAGAATGAGAGGTGATCTTATTGGAACATGTAAGATTCTGAGGGGGCTTGACAGGGTAAATGCTGAGAGGCTGTTTTCCCTCATGGGGGAATCTAGAATCAGGTGGCATAGTTTCAGAGTAAGGGTTTGTCTATTTAAGACGCAGATGAGGAGGAATTTCTTCTCTCAGAGGGTTGTGAATCTTTGGAATTATCTACCCCAGAGAGCTGTGGAGCCTGAATCATTGATTATATTCAAGGCTGAGATAGACAGATTGTTGAACTATCGGAGAGTCAAGGGTTATGGGGGAACAGGCAGAAAAGTGGAGTTGAGGCCAAGATCAGATCAGCCGTGAACTTATTGAATGGTGGAGCAGGCTCGAGGGGCCAAATGACCAACTCCTGCTCCTATTTCTTATGTTCTTAAGTTCTTATAAGGGCAGCAGGTGCATGGGAACACCATCACCTCCAAGTTCCCTTCCAAGTTACACACCATCCCGATGTGAAAATATATCACCATAACTTCATCGTCGCTAGGTCAAAATCCTGGAAATCCCTCCCTAACAGTACTATTGGAGTACCTTCACCACATTGACTGCAGCGGGTCAAGAGGGCTTCTCACTACCACCTTCTCAAGGGCAATTAGGGATGGGCAATTAATGCTGGCCTTGCCAGCGATGCCCAAATCCTAGGAATAAATTAAATTAAATTAAAATAGTCACGACTGTATGTGGCAGGATTGCAGAGCTTTGATCTGTTCCGTTGGTTGTTGGATCGCTTAGCTCTGTCTACACATGCTGTTTCCATAGCTTAGCATGTGTGTAGTCCTGTGTTGTAGCTTCATGAGGTTGGCACCTCATTTTAGGTACGCCTGGTGCTGCTCCTGAAATGCTCTTCGACACTCCTCATTAAACCAGGGTTGGTACCCTGTCTTGATGCTAATGGTAGTGTGAGGAATATGCCGGTCCATCAGGTTACAGATTGTGGTGGAATACAATTCCAAAACTGAGGCCCCCTCTGCCCTCTCGGGTGGACATAAACGATCCCATGGCACTATTGGAAGAAGAGCAGGGGGTGGTGAGGTTTACCCCGGTGTCCTGTAGCCAATATTTATCCGCAAAGCACCATCACTAAAACAGGTTATCCTCGATTATCACATTGTGGGAGCTTGCTGTGCACAAATTGGCTTTTTCTGTTTTTCCTATATTACAACAGTGACTACAACTACATTGCCTGTAAAGCGCTTTGAGACGTCCTCAGGTGAAAGACGCTGTAGAAATCAGAGTCTTTCTTTTACAGCCTTCGAAGTCACAGAATCACAGAAACCCCACAGTGCAGATAGAGGCCATTTCGGCCCATCGAGCCTGCACCGACACATATCCCACCCGATCCCCATAAACCCTACACCAACACATATCCCACCCTTTCCCCGTAACCCCACGTATTTAATCCCCCTAACACTAAAGGTCAATTTACCATAGCCAATCAACCTAACCCGCACATCTTTGGACTGTGGGAGGAAACCGGAGCACTGACAACTGACAAAAAACAAAAATCAACATAAATTGAATTTAACAGCAAAAGCAGTTAAAGCAGGCAAGTTAGCTCAGTAGGTTGGAGCGTCGTGTTAATTAATGCCAAGGTCGCGGGTTCGATCCCCGTATGGGCCATTTAGTTTTTGATGGTGTGGGTAGTTTCTTAATTTTGCTATTTGCGGATAAGTTTGGAGCTGCAATACTTTGAAGCAAAGCTACAAAACCTTCGTTCTGCCAAGAGCTCAAGGAACTGGAAGGTTGACCCTGTGTCTATCTGTCCACAGATGGCGCTGATCTATAAATTACTCCTACTGGTCGCGTGGCCTAATGGATAAGGCGTCAATCTTTGGTATTAATTTTGAGGTTATCAGAATATTGCAGGTTCGAGTCCTGCCACGGTCTTTTTACACACTTTTTAATTCGTGTTCAGTTTTATAAAACCAAACCGTGTTCCCACTTAGTAGCTGAAGGTGATTCCATAGCAAACACTGCAGGGCTCTTTATTAATTAGAATTATTGATGCTGCTTTGTGTGTGTATTGCTCACTAGTTCCCAACAAATCCACAATATCTAATTGATGCCGATAAATTATTAGTGTTTCAATTGGAACTTTGGGTTAATCAGTGTAATAAAGTGCAGTGGAGGGAATTCTGATCAATTTCGGGGCCAGTGATCGCCACAGGGAGCCGATGAAATAAAATAAAGAATTTGCATCAAAGTCGCTGCGAGCAGGGCTCGAACCTGCGCGGAGAAACCCCATTGGATTTCGAATCCAACGCCTTAACCACTCGGCCATCACAGCTGCACGCTCGCAGCGAGAATATGCTTCCTACTGTGAGTGAGTCAGGAACTAGCTCAGAGAAGACAGGTCATAAACACTCACCGATAAATCCAGCAGGGAATTCAGGATTAACTTCTTTGCCCAGAGAGCGCTGAGAATGTGGAAGGAGCTCCCACGAGCAGTAGTTGAGGCGAATACTACAGATGCATTTAAGAGAAAGGGAGAGAGGAATAGAAGGATATGCTGACAGGATTTTTAAAATTCGTTTATTGGATGTGGGTGCGCTGGCAAGGCCAGCATTAAATGCCCATCCCGAATTGCCCCTTGAGAAGGTGCTGGTGAGCCGCCTTCTTGAACCGCTGCAGTCCGTGTGGTGAAGGTGCTCCCACAGTGCTGTTAGGGAGGGAGTTCCAGGATTTTGACCCAGCGACGATGAAGGATCGGCAATATATTTCTAAGTCAGAATGGTGTGTGACTTGGAGGGGAACTTGGAGGTGGGGGCGTTCCCATGCGCCTGCTGCACTTGTCCTTCTAGGTGGAAGAGGTTGCGTGTTTGGCAGGTGCTGCTGAAGAAGCCTTGGTGAGTTGCTGCAGTGCATCTTGTAGATGGTACGCACTGCAGCCACGGTGCGCCGGTGGTGGAGGGAGTGAATGTTTAAGGTGGTGGATGGGGTGCCAATCAAGCAGGCTGCATTGTCCTGGATGGTGTCGAACTTCTTGAGTGTTGTTGGAGTTGCACTCATCCAGGCAAGTGGAGAGTATTCCATCAAACTTTTTACTTGTGCCTTGTAGATGGTAGAAAGGCTTTGGGGAGTCAGGAGGTGAGACACCCGACGCAGAATGCCTAGCCTCTGACCTTCTTTTGTTGTCACAGTATTTATGTTCAATGGTAACCCCCAGGATGTTGGTGGTCAGCTCCTTTGTTCATGTTGGACCAAGGTTTTAATGAAGTCGGGAGCCGAGTGCTCTTGGCAGAACCCAAACCGGGCATCAATTGGTCAGTTAGTGCCACCATACAGCACTGTGGATGACACCTTCCATCACTTTGCTGATGATTGAGAGTAGAGAGTAGACTGATGGGGCGGTAATTGGCTGGATTGGATTTTCACAGAATCACAGAAACCCCACAGTGCAGATAGAGGCCATTTCGGCCCATCGAGCCTGCACCGCCACATATCCCACCCGATCCCCGTAACCCCTACACCAACACATATCCCACCCTATCCCCGTAACCCCACGTATTTAATCCCCCTAACACTAAGGGTCAATTTATCATAGCCAATCAACCTAACCCGCACATCTTTGGACTGTGGGAGGAAACCGGAGCACCCGGAGAAAACCCACGCAAACACGGGGAGAATGTGCAAACTCCACACAGACAGTCGCCCGAGGCCGTATTCGAACCCGGGTCCCTGGCGCTGTGAGGCAACAGTGCTAACCACTATGCCACCGTGCTGCGTTGTCCTGCTTTTTGTGGACAGGACATTCCTGGGCAGTCTTCCACATTGTTGGATAGATGCCAGTGTTGTCGCTGTACTAGAACAGCTTGGCTGGAGCACAAGTCTTCAGAATGATAGCCGGGGTGTTGTCAGGGCCCAGAGCCATTGCTGTATCCAGTGTGCTCAGCCTTTTCTTGATATCACGTGGAGTGAATCGAATTGGCTGAAGACTGGCTTCTGTGATGGTGGGGACCTCAGGAGGAGGCTGATATGGATCAGGCCAGGTGGTCCGTCCAGCTTCATTTTTATTATTTTGTTTCATAGCGGTTTGTTACAACTGAGTGGCTTGCTAGGCCATTTCAGAGGGCAGTTAATAATCAACCACATTGCTATGGGACTGGAGTCACACAAAGGCCAGACCAGGTAAGGACGGCAGATTTCTTTCCCTGAAAGACATGAGTGAACCAGATGGGTTTTTACGACAATCCGATAGTTTCATGGTTACCATTACTGATTCTAGTTTTATTTGGGGGGTGAGGAGAAATAGAGAAGGAGGAAGCTCGTGTGGAGACCAGTTCGTGCAAATGCACTGTTTCTGTGGGGCAGACTCTATAATATTATGTAACACCCGTTTTAATCAGACACAGAATGATCCGGGACTGACAGCACATCCCTTTTAAACAGACACAGCATGACCAGGGACTTACAGCACATCCCTTTTAAACAGACACAGAATGATGCGGGACTGACAGCACATCCCTTTTAAGCAGACACAGAATGATCCGGGACTGACAGCACATCCCTTTTAAACAGACACAGAATGACCCGGGACTGACAGCACATCCCTTTTAAACAGACACAGAGTGATCCTGGACTGACAGTACATCTCTTTTAAACAGACACAGAATAATCCGGGACTGACAGCACATCCATTTTAAACAGACACAGAATAATCCGGGCCTGAAAGCATGTCCCTTTTAAACAGACACAGAATGATCCGGGACTGACAGCACATCCCTTTAAACAGACACAGAATAATCCGGACTGACAGAATGTCCCTTTTAAACAGACACAGAATAAATCGGGACTGACAGCATGTCCCTTTTAAACAGACACAGAATGATCTGGGACTGACAGCATGTCCCTTTTAAACAGACACAGAATGATCCGGGGCTGAAAGTAGACCCCTTTTAAACAGTCATGGAATGCTGCCTGACCTGCAGAGTGTTTCCAGCATTTCATCTGTTTATATTTCAGATTTCCAGCATCAGCACTATTTTGCTTTTGTAATAGAATTTTACGTAATTGGCTCTGTGGCGCAATGGATAGCGCATTGGACTTCTACTTATATGACAGATTAAGGCATTCAAAGGTTGTGGGTTTAGAGTCCCACCAGAGTCGGATTTTGGGTCAGGGTTCGATGGTTCCTCCACTGTCGGTACATTTTGCAGTAAATCGGTAATTCAGAGAAGGGAAACTACCGCCCGACACTTTCCCTCTGAGTACTCTCAACCCCTGAGTCAGTTACACAGAAGCAGGAGGAGGCCATTCAGTCCCATGGCCGTTTTACATAGGAACAGGAGGAGACCATTCAGTCCCATGACCCTTTTACACAGTAAAAGGAGGAGGCCATTCAGCCCCTTTAGCCTGTTATACAGGAACAGCAGGAGGCCATTCAGCCCCTCGAGCCTGTTACACAGGGACAAGAGGAGGCCTTTAACGCCTCGAGCCTGTTGCATTGGGCAGGAGGAAGCCATTCAGCGATACAAGGTCTGTACAAGAACAGTAGAACTTCATTCAGCCCCTCGAACCTGTTACATAGGATGAAGCGGAGGCAAATCAGACCCATGATCCAGTTATAAAGGAACAGGAGGAGGCAATTCAGACCCACGAGTCTCTTTCACAGGAACAGCAGGAGGCCATTCAGCCCCTCAAACCTGCCACAGATGAACAGGAGGAGGACATTCAGTCCCTCAAGCCTGCTACACTGGAACAGGAGGAGGAAATTCAGACACACGAGTCTGTTATACGGGAACAGGAGGAGGCCATTCAGCCCCTCAAGCCTGTTATACATGAACAGGAGGAGGCCATTCAGCCCCTCGAGACTGTTATACATGCACAGGAGGATTCCATTCAGCCCCTCGAGCCTGTTACACAGTAACAGGAGGAGGCCATTCAGCCCCTCAAGCCTGTTACATAGGAACAAGAGGAGGCAATTCAGACACACGAGCCTGTTATACAGGAATAGGGGGAGGCTATTCAGCCCTTCAAGCCCGTTATACATGAACAGGAGGAGGCCATTCAGCCCCTCGAGCCTGTTATACATGCACAGGAGGAGGCCATTCAGCCCCTTGAGTCTGTTATACAGGAACAGGAGGAGGCCATTCAGCCCTTCGAGTCTGTTATAAAGGAACAGGAGGAGGCCAATCAGCTCCTCGGGTATGTTACACATAAACAGGAAGAGGCCATTCAGCCCATCGAGCCTATCATACAGGAACAGGAGGAGGCCATTCAGCCCCTCGAGCCTGTTGTGCAGGAACAGGAGGAGGCTATTCAGCCTGTTATGCAGGAAAAGGAGGAAGCCACTCAGCCCCTCAAGCCTGTTACACAGGAACATCATGGGCAAGGAAACCTCCTGCTGATTACCACCTACCACCCTCCCTCAGCTGATGAATCAGTGCTCCTCCATGTTGAACACCACTTGGAAGAAGCACTGAATGCAGCAAGGGCACAGAATGTACTCTGGGTGGGGACCTCAATGCCCATCACCAAGAGTGGCTCGGTAGCAGCACTACTGACCGAGTTGTTCGAGTCCTGAAGGACATAGCTGCCAGTCTGGGCCTGCGGCAGGTGGTAAGGGAACCAACACGAGGGGAAAACCTATTTGACCTCCCCCTGACCAATCTACATGTCATAGATGCAAAACAGTTCAAAAAGTATTCATTGGCTGTAAAGCACTTTGGGATGTCCTGAGGTCGTGAAAGGCCTGTGGAAATGCAAGTCTTTCTTTTACAGCCTTCAAAGACAGTGACTTAGCGGGCAAAGACCAGAAACAGGGATGGTACTATAGATAAGCCTTAAAGATGGGCTGGTTAGCTCAGTTGGTTAGAACATGGTGTTAATAACGCCAAGGTCGCGGGTTCGACCCCCGTACGGGTCATCTATTTTTCGAGGGAAGGTTAGTTTCATAATTTTGTAATTTGTGAGCAGTTTAAAAGTTTAAAAAGTTTGGAAGCAAACTCACACGGGACCTACAAAGCTGCAAAATCTTAGTTCTACCGAGAGTTCATGGACCTGAAAGGTTAACCCTGTGTTTTTCTGTCCACAGATGTTCCCTGACCTGTGGAGTGTTTCCAACATTTAATGAACAATTTCAGATCCAGCATCTGCTGCATTTCGCTTTTTATTTTACCGCAGTGTCCTCGCTTCTATTAACAAAAGTCAAAATTAAATTGTAGCTAACGGAAAATGGGCCTGGCGGTCTCTGTGAGCGTTGGTGGTTCAGGAGTAGAATTCTTGCCTGCCATGCGGGCGGCCTGGGTTCGATTCCCGGCAAATGTAGGTTAACATTTTTAACAATTTATTTCAGAGCAAACACATCACATGAAACATTAATAATAAATTAGCTGTTCCTGCGTAACTGGATCAAGGGAATTAATGGCCTCCACCTGTTCCTGTGCAACAGGCTTGAGGGGCTGAATGTCCTCCTGTTCCATTGTAACAGGCTCGAGGGGCTGAATGGCCTCCTGTTCCATTGTAACAGGCTTGAGGGGCTGAATGGCCTCCTCCTCCTGATCCTGTGCAACATGCTCGAGGGGCTGAATGGCCTCCTCCTGTTCCTGTCTAACAGGCTCGGGGGCTGAATGGCCTCCTCCTGTGTAACAGGCTCGAGGGGCTGAATGGCCTCCTGTTCCAGTGTAACGGGCTCGAGGGACTGACTGGCCTCCTCCTGTTCCTGTTTGACAGGCTCAAGGGGCTGAATGGCCTCCTCCTGTTCCTGTTTGACAGGCTCGAGGGGCTGAATGGCCTCCTCCTGTTCCGGTTTGACAGGCTCGAGGGGCTGAGAGGCCTCCTCCAGTTCCGGTTTGACAGGCTCGAGCGGCTGAATGGCCTCCTCCTTTTTCTGTTTGACAGGCTCGAGGGGCTGAATGGCCTCCTCCTGTTCCGGTTTGACAGGCTCGAGGGGCTGAATGGACTCCTCGTGTTCCTGTTTGACAGGCTCAAGGGGCTGAATGGCCTCCTGTTCCAGTGTAACAGGCTTGAGGGGCTGAATGGCCTCCTCCTGCTCCTGTGCAACATGCTCGAGGGGCTGAATGGCCTCCTCCTGTTCCAGTTTAACAGGCTCGAGGGGCTGAATGGCCTACTCCTGTGTAACAGGCTCGAGGGGCTGAATGGCCTCCTGTTCCTGTGTAACTGGCTCAAGGGGCTGAATGGCCTCCTCCTGTTCCTGTTTGACAGGCTCGAGGGGCTGAATGGCCTCCTCCTGTTCCTGTTTGACAGGCTCGAGGGGCTGAATGGCCTCCTCCTGTTCCTGTTCGACAGGCTCGAGGGGCTGAATGGCATCCTCATGTTCCAGTTTGACAGGCTCGAGGGGCTGAATGGCCTCCTCCAGTTCCGGTTTGACAGTCTCGAGCGGCTGAATGGCCTCCTCCTGTTCCTGTTCGACAGGCTCGAGGGGCTGAATGGCCTCCTCCTGTTCCGGTTTGACAGGCTCGAGGGGCTGAATGGCCTCCTCCAGTTCCAGTTTGAAAGGCTCGAGCGGCTGAATGGCCTCCTCCTGTTCCTGTTTGACAGGCTCGAGGGGCTGAATGGCCTCCTCCTGTTCCGGTTTGACAGGCCCAAGGGGCTGAATGGCCTCCTCCTGTTCCTGTTTGACAGGCTCAAGGGGCTGAATGGCCTCCTCCTGTTCCTGTGTAACAGGCTCGAGGGACTGAATGGCCTCCTCCTGTTCCTGTTCGACAGGCTCAAGGGGCTGAATGGTCTCCTCCTGTCCCGGTTTGACAGGCTCGAGGGGCTGAATGGCCTCCTCCTGTTCCTGTGTAACAGGCTCGAGGGACTGAATGGCCTCCTCCTGTTCCTGTTCGACAGGCTCAAGGGGCTGAATGGTCTCCTCTTGTCCCGGTTTGACAGGCTCGAGGGACTGAATGGCCTCCTCCTGTTCTGGTTTGACAGGCTCAAGGGGCTGAATGGACTCCTCCTGTTCCGGTTTGACAGGCTCGAGGGGCTGAATGGTCTCCGCCAGTTCTGGTTTGACAGGCTCGAGGGGCTGAATGGCCTCCTCCTGTTCCTATTGAACCATGTTTCAGGCACTGAAGTGGCTGATATTCCGATTGTGCCCTCTGCTGTCCCGGCGCAGAAAGAAACATAGTGCCAGTGTATAAAACCGCAAGTCCTTGTACTTTCTTTCTTTCTTTGAATCTTTCTTTCATTTCTTCCTTTTCTGTGCCATATGCTCCTTAATCTATTGTTGCTTAGTGATAGATGTGTTCATATTTGCCGGTTTCAACGTGTTCATTGCTTCTGCTGATTTGAATTGTGTCGAAAAAGTGAACTGAATTTCTCCACCTGTATGAAGCATCCTTGGGTTCGAAGCTGTTTTGGTTTCAATCAAACAAACGCACAGATTTCTCGAACTCGCTGAGCCTTTCCTGGCCAGTATTTGTTTCTTGCTTCCTTGCATTTGGAAAGGCCCAGGCTTCATCCCCGGCTTGTGCTGAGGGAGCTGACCTGAGCCTGGGCAGCGGTTACAATTGGTGTCTGTGGCCCTGTGTTAGGGAGAGGGTGAATGAGCCTGGCTTCTTGTCCACTCGCCCTGCTGGCTGTGGGCAATGGCTGAGCAGAGGACCAGTTGTGATGGGTGTCAGCAGGAGGGGAGAGGTGGAGAAGGGAAGTTGTAAAGATAAAGAAAGGGGCTCCCAGCTGTGACAGCTGCTGCTGCCCACAGCAGGCAGTTTGGACAGTGGGTTACCACAGCCCATGACACACACGAGCCAATCCAGCCTCCTCGTGGACTGCCTTCACTTACACTTCTCCTTTTTAAGATGAAACTGTCATTTTATTCATGTGACGTCTAAACCACATCCCCTCTGATTGTCATTTCAAAACCATGGCACTTACAGTCTCAGCTCAACATCGGCAAACCCCAGCAGCAAGCAGGTGAGATTTACAATCTCTTAATGATCAATGATCTTTCACAGGAACGTGTCAAATCAGTGCTATTTTGTTAAAATCAACACAGGATGTCAAGGTCTTAGAGAGGGTGCAGAGGAGATTTACCAGAATGGTACCAGGGATGAGGGAATTCAATTATGTGGAGAGACTGGAGAAGCTGGGATTGTTCTCCTTAGAGCAGAGAGGGTTAAGAGGAGATTTGATAGAGATTTTCAAACTAATGAATAGTTTTGATAGCGTAAATAAGAAGAAAGTGTGTCCACTGGCAGAAGGTTCGGTAACCAGAGGACACAGATTTATGGTGATTGGCAAAAGAACCAGAGGTGACATGAGGAAACATTTTTTTTAAGCAGCAAGTTGTTGTGATCTGGAATGCGCTGCCTGAAAGGGCGGTGGAAGCAGATTCAATAGTAACTTTCAAAAGGCAGTTGAATAAATACTTGAAGGAAAACATTACAGAGCTATGGGGAAAGGGCAGGTGAATCAAATTAATTGCAGAGCTCTTTCAAAGTGCCGGCGCAGGGCTATGGGGAGAGAGTGGGGCACTGGAATTTTTTGGGATTGATACAGGCCTATGGGATGTGAGTGGGGCAGTGTGATTAGTTTGGGGATTGATACAGGGCTATGGGGAGATAGCGGGTCAGTGGGATTAGTTTGGGATTGACACAGGGCTATGGGGTGTGAGCGGGGCAGTGGGATTAGTTTGGGATTGATACAGGCCTATGGAGTGTGAGCGGGGCAGTGGGATTAGTTTGGGGATTGATACAGGGCTATGGGGAGATAGCGGGTCAGTGGGATTAGTTTGGGATTGTTACAGGGCTTTGGGGAGCGAGTGGGGCAGTGGGATTAGTTTGCGATTGATACAGGTCTATGGGGAGATAGTGGGTCAGTGGGTTTAGTTTAGTATTGCTGTGGCAAAGACCCAGAATTAACACAGTGGGCCGAATGGTCTCCACTGCTCTGTAAATATCTATTGTTGGAGACTCCTCGGCAGCTTTTAACATACCATTTGATGTACATTTCCTCTCCATATTCTTCTCTAAATGTTCACTGACGGTTCCTTCACAGCTACCCAGGCTCCCTGTTTTTCGTGTTAGCAGCAAATGTCGATCCGTCTGCCTCCTGTACCCAAGTCCAGATTGTTGAAATAGCAAGAAGGGCAACGGTCGCAGCAGTGATGCAGGGGGGCCAACTCTTTACATCGTCCAGTCAAAAAAACACCCAATAACTACTGCACTCTGCTTCTGTCTTTCAACCAGCTTCCTGGTTTCTAGAACGGTTTTTAGTTGAGTATTAATTTTATCCCATATAATGACATAGAAACATAGAAGATAGGAGCAGGAGTAGGCCATTCGGCCCCTCGAGCCTGCTCCGCCATTCAATGCGATCATGGCTGATCATCCAAATTCAGTACCCGGTCCCTGCTTTCTCCCCATCCTCCTTGGTCCCTTTAGCCTTAAGAAATATTTCCAACTTCTTCTTGAATATATTTAATGAACTGGCCTCTACTGCCTTCTCTGGTAGAGAATTCCACAGGTTCACCACTCTCTGGGTGAAGAAATTCCTCCTCATCTCAGTCCTAAATGGCTTACCCCTTATCCTTAGACTGTGACCCCTAGTTCTGGACTCCCCGGCCATCGAGAACATCGTTCCTGCATCTGGTCTGTCCAGTCCTGTCAGAATTTTATAAGTTTCAATGAGATCCCCTCTCATTCTTCTAAACTCCAGCGAGTGTAAGCCCAATCGACTCAATCTCTCCTCATACGTCATTCCTGCCATCCCAGGTATCAGCCTGGTGAATCTTCGTTGAACTCCTTCCATGGCAAGAACATCCTTCCTCAGATAAGGCGACCAAAACTGCACACAATACTCACGATGTGGTCTCACCAAGGCCCTGTACAACTGCAGCAAGACATCCTTGTTCCTGTACTCAAACCCTCTCGCTAAGAAGGCCAACATTTGCCTTCTTAACTGCCTGCTGCACCTCCATGCTTACCTTCAGCGACTGCTGTACAAGGACACCCAGGTCTCGTTGCACTTCCCCTTCTCCCAATCTATTGCCATTCAGATAATAATCTGCCTTCCTGTTTTTGACACCAAAGTGGATACCCTCGCATTTATCCACGTTATATTGCATCTGCCATGCTTTTGCCCAATCACCCAACCTGTCCAAATCATACTGGAGTTTCTCGGCATCCTCCTCACAGCACACACGCCCACCCAGCTTTGTGTCATCTGCAAACTTGGAGATATTACATCTAGTTCCCTTGTCTAGATCATTATTATATATTGTGAATAGCTGGGGTCCAAGGACCGATCCATGCGGTGCCCCACTAGTTACTGCCTGCCGCTCGGAAAAAGACCCATTTATTCCAACTCTTTATCAACTGTCTGCCAACCAGTTCTCTATCCAAGTCAATACCTTGCCCCCAATCCCATGTGCCTTAACTTTACACGCTAATCTCTTATGCGGGACATTATCGAAAGCCTTTTGAAAGTCCAAATACACCACATCCACTGGTTCTCCATTGTCTATTTTACCAGTTAAATCCTCAAAAAATTCCAGTAGATTAGTCAAGCACGATTTACCTTTTGTAAATCCATGTTGACTTTGTCCGATCCTGTCACTGTTTTCCAAGTGCTCTGCTATTACATCTTTTATAATGGACTCTAGCATTTTCCCCACTACCAATGTCAGGTTTACCGGTCTGTAATTCCCATTTTTTCTCTCTACCACCTGTTTTGAATAGTGGGGTAACATTAGCTACCCTCCAATCTATGGGTACTGTTCCAGATTCCATCGAATGATGGAAGATGATCAGCATTGCATCTACTATTTCTAGGGCCACTTCCTTAAGTACCCTAGGATGTAGATTATCAGCCCCTGTGGATTTATCGGCCTTCAATCCCGTCAATTTCCCTAACACCATTTCCCTACAAATACTGATTTCTTTCAGTTCCTCCCTTTCATCAGACCCTATAAGACCATAAGAACATAAGAAATAGGAGGAGGAGTAGGCCAATCGGCCCCTCGAGCCTGCTCCGCCATTCAATAAGATCATGGCTGATCTGATCCTAGCCGCCAATCTACTATCACAGAACCAGCTCCTGAATCTAACAGAATTAGACACACGAAATAGGAGCAGGATCAGGCTACACAGCCCCTGGGCCCGCTCCGCTACCCACAGGGCCATGTCCAATCCGAACCTAGACTCATGTCCAAATTCCTGCCCGCTCCCCGTAACCCTTAATTCCATTTACTTCTTGGAAACTGTCTATTTCTGTTTTAAATTTATGTAATGATGTAGCTTCTACAGCTTTTTGGGGCAGCATATTCCATGGACCTACCACCCTCTGAGTGAAGTAGTTCCTCCTCATCTCAGTGTTGAAAGCGCAGCCCCTTATTCTAAGACTATGCCACCTAGTTCTAGTTTCACCCATCATCGGGAACATCCTCCCCGCATCCACCCGATCAAACCCCTTCACAATCTTATATGTTTCAATAAGATCGCCTCTCATTCTTCTGAACTCCAATGAGTAGAGTCCCAATCTACTCATCCTCGCCTCATATATCCATCCCCTCATCCCCGGGATTAACCGAGTGAACCTTCTTTGTACTGGCTCGAGAGCAAGTATGTCTTTTCTTAAGTATGGACACCAAAACTGTATGCAGTATTCCAGGTGCGGTCTCACCAATACCTTGTACAACTGAAGCAATATCTCCCTGTTTTATATTCTATCCCCCTAGCAATGAAAGCCAACATTCCATTGGCCTTCTTAATCACTTGCTGCACCTGCATACTAACCTTTTGAGTTTCATGCACCAGGACCCCCAGATCTCTTTGTATTAAGTACTTTCCAGTTTCTTGCCATTAAGATAATAACTTGCTCTACGATTTTTCCTGCCAACGTGCATAACCTCACACTTTCCAGTATTGTATTCCATCTGCCAAATCTCTGCCCACTTATTTGGCTTTTTTTGTCCCCTTGCAGATTTTTTATGTCCTCCTCACTCACTACTTTCCCTCCCATCATAGTATCATCTGCAAACTTTGATATTTTACACTCGGTCCCCTCCTCCAAATCGTTAATATAGATTGTAAAGAGTTGGGGACCCAGCACTGACCCCGGCGGAACACCACTAGTTACTGATTGCCAGTCTGAGAATGAACCATTTATCCCAACTCTCTGCCTTCTGTTAGATAGCCAATCCTCTATCCATGCCAGAATATTACCCCCAATCCCGTGATTTTTTATCTTAAGCAATAATCTTTTGTGTGGCACCTTGTCAAATGCCTTTTGGAAGTCTAAATACACTACGTCCACTGGTTCCCCTTTGTCCACCCTATATGTTACTTCCTCAAAGAACTCCAGCAAATTTGTCAAACATGACTTCCCCTTCATAAAACCATGCTGACTTTGTCCTATTAAATTGTGATTATCCAAATGTCCTGTTACTGTCTCCTTAATAATGGACTCCAAAATTTTACCCACCACAAACTTTAGGCTAACCGGTCTATAGTTTCCAGCCTTCTGTCTACTGCTCTTTTTAAATAAGGGTGATACATGAGCAGTTTTCCAGTCTGCCGGGACCTTTGCTGAGTCCAGGGAGTTTTGGAAAATTATTACCAATGCATCCACAATCCCTACCGCCACTTCCCTCAAGACCCTAGGATGTAAGCCATCAGGTCCAGGTGATTTATCTGCCTTGAGTCCCATTATTTTACCGAGTACCACTTCCTCAGTGATTTTGATCGTGTTTAGCTCCTCCCCACCTATAGCCCCCTGTTTGTCCATGTGGTAAACCACTTTATCGTTACACTATAGTTATCACTGTTGTATTGTTATCACCGTTGTATCACGATACGAGGTCGCCTCTTGTCGCGCTGTTATACCTGGGCTGACCACCTCCGACTCCGCCCATGGCTCCACCTACCTGCCCAGGTATAAAGGTAGTCGACTGGCTGGTATTCCTCCTTGTTGGACCCGATCACCCACGAGGGTGGGCTCTGTTATTTAGTCAATAAAAACCTTTAGTTACGTTCCTAACTCGTCGCCTTTTATTGGACGAATTGATAGGTATATCAGTCCAGTGTTGGGATATTCTTAGTGTCCTCTACTGTAAAGACTGCTACAAAATATTCATTCAGTGTTTTTGCCATCTCCATATTTCCCACCATTAATTTCCCGGTCTCATCCTCTAAGGGACCAACATTTACTTTAGCCACCCTTTTTCTTTTTATATAACTATAAAAACTCTTACTATCTGTTTTTATATTTTTTGCTAATTTACTTTCATAATCTATCTTCCCTTTCTTAATCAATCTTTTTGTTATTTTTTGCTGTCTTTTAAAGTTTTCCCAATCCTCTATCCTCCCACTAGATTTGGCTACCTTATATGCCCTTGTTTTTAGTCGAATACTATCCTTAATTTCTTTACTTAGCCACGGATGGCTGTCTTTTCTTTTGCACCCTTTTCTTCTCAGTGGAATATATATTTTTTGGAAGTTGTAAAATAACTCCTTAAATGTACACCACTGATAATGTATCGTCTTACCCTTTAATCTATTTTCCCAATCCACTCTAATCAATTCCGCTCTCATACGTTCATAGTCTCCTTTATTCAAGCTTAGCACGCTTGTTTGAGATCCAACCTTCTCACCCTCTAATTGAATATGGAATTCAACCATGTTATGGTCACTCATTCCAAGGGGATCCTTTACTAGGACATTTTTAATTAATCCTGTCTCGTTACACAGGACCAGATCTAAGTTTGCTTGCCCCCTGGTCGGTTCAGTTACATACTGCTCAAGAAACCCATCCCTAATACACTCAATGAACTCATCCTCAAGGCAGCCCTGCCCAATTTGATTTGTCCAATTAATATGATAGTTAAAATCCCCCATAAATTTAGATGTTCCCTTATTACAAGCTTCAACTATTTCCTGATTGATTCTCCGTCCAACAAAGTTGCAACTGTTCGGAGGCCTATAGACTACGCCCACTAGTGGTTTTTTCCCCTTATTATTCCTTACCTCCACCCAAACTGTTTCATTATCCTGACCTTTTGACCCAATATCATTTCTCTGTATTACAGTGGTTCCTTCCTTTATTAACATAGCCACCCCACCTCCCCTTCCTTCCTGCCTGTCCTTCCTGATCGTTAAATAACCTGGTATGTTTAATTCGCAGGCATTGCCACCCTGCAGCCATGTTTCTGTAATGGCCACAAGATCATACCCATATGTAGTTATTTGTGCCATTAACTCGTCTATTTTGTTACGAATGCTACGTGCATTCAGATAGAGAATTTTCAAATATTTTTTTTTTAATTCATTGATGGGATGTGGGCGTCGCTGGCTAGGCCTGCATTTAGTACTCATCCCTAATTGCCCTTGAGAAGATGGTGGTGAGCCGCCTTCTTGAACCGCTGCAGTCCATATGGTGTAGGTACACCCACAATGCTGTTAGGAAGGGAGTTCCAGGTTTTTGCGACGATACAGGTCCAAGTCAGGATGGTGTGTGGCTTGGAGGGGAACTTGTAGGTGGTGATGTTCCCATGCGTCTGCTACCCTTGTCCTTCTAAGTGGTAGAGGTTGCGTGTTTGGAAGGTGCTGTTGAAGGAGCTTTGGCGAGTTGCTGCAGTGCATCTTGCAGATGGTACACACTGCAGCCACAGTGCGCCGGTGGTGGAGGGAGTGAATGTTGAAAATGGTGGATGGAGTTCCAATCAAGCGGGCTGCTTTATCCTGAATGGTGTCGAGCTTCTTGAGTGTTGTTGGAGCTGCACTCATCCAGGCAAGTGGAGAGTATTCCATCACACTCCTGACTTGTGCCTTGTAGATGGTGGAAAGGCTTTGGGGAGTCTGGTGGTGAGACACTCGCCACAGAATTCCCAGCCTCTGGCCTGCTCTTTTAGCCACAGTATTTATATGGCTGGTCCAGTTCAGTTACTGATCAATGGTAACCCCCAGGATGCTGATAGTGGGGGATTCAGCGATGGTAATGCCATTCAATGTCATGGGGAGATTGTTAGAGTCTCGCTTGTTGGAGATGGTCATTGCCTGGCACTTGTTTGGTGCGAATGTTAGTTGCCACTTGTCAGCCCAAGTCTGAATGTTGTCCAGGTCTTGCTGCACAGGGAAACGGACTGCGTCAGTATCTGACAATTCTCGAATGGTGCTGAACAGTGTGCAATCATCAGCGAACATCCGCACTTCTGACCTTATGATGGAGGGAAGGTCATTGATGAAACAGCTGAAGATGGTTGGGCCTAGGACACTGCCCTGAGGAACTCCTGCAGTGATATCATGTGATTGAGATGAATGACCTCCAACAACCACCTTCCTTTGTGCTAGGTATGATTCCAACCAATGGAGAGTTTTCCCCTTCATTCCCATTGACTTCAGTTTTGCTAGGGCTCCTTGATGCCACACTCGATCAAATGCTGCCTTGATGTCAAGGGCAGTCACTCTCACCTCACCTCTTGAGTTCAGCTCTTTTGTCCATGTTTGGACCAAGGCTGTAATGAGGTCAGGAGCTGAGTGGCCCTGGCGGAACCCAAACTGGGCATCAGTTAGCAGGTTATTGCTGAGTAAGTGCCGCTTGATAGCACTGTAGAAGACACCTTCCATCACTTTGCTGATGATTGAGAGTAGACTGATGGGACGGTAATTTGCCGGGTCGGATTTGTCCTGCTTTTTGTAGACAGGACATACTTCGGCAATTTTCCACATTGCCAGGTAGATGCCAGTTTTGTAGCTGTACTGGAACAGCTTGGCTAGGGGCGGAGCTAGTTCTGGAGCACAAGTCTTCAGTACTATTGCCGGAATGTTGTCAGGGCCCGTAGCCTTTGCAGTATCCAGTGTCTTCAGCCGTTTCTGGACATCACGTGGAGTGAATTGAATGGGCTGAAAACTGGAATCTGTGAAGCTGGGGACCTAAGGAGGAGGCCGAGATGGATCATCCACGCGGCACTTCTGGCTGAAGAGGTTGCAAATGCTTCAGCCTTGCCTTTTGCACTCAGGTGCTGGGCTCCACCATCATTGAGGATGGGGATATTTTTGGAGCCTCCTCCTCCTGTTAACTGTTTAAGTGTCCACCACCACTCACGACCGGATGTGGCAGGACTGCAGAGCTATGATTTGATCCGATGGTTGTGAGATCGCTTAGCTCTGTCTATCGCATGTTGCTTCCGTTGTTTGGTATGCAAGTAGTCCAGTGTTGTAGCCTCACCAGGTTGACACCTCGTTTTTCGGTATGCCTGGAGCTCTCCTGCACTCTTCGTTAAACCAGGGTTGATCTCCCAGCTTGATGGTAATGGTAGAGTGAGGGATATGCCGGGCCCTGAAGTTACAGATTGTGGTTGAATACAATTCTGCTGCTGCTGATGGCCCACAGCGCCTCATGGATGCCCTGTTTTGAGTTGCCAGATCTGTTCGAAATCTGTCCCATTTAGCACGGTGTTAGTGCCACACAACACGGTGGAGGGTATCCTTAGCATGAAGACGGGACTTCGTCTCCAGAAGGACTGTTCGGTGGTCACTTCCACCAATGCTGTCATGGACAGATGCATCTGCAACAGGTATATTGGTGAGGACGAGATCAAGTAGGTTTTTCCCTCTTCTTGGATTCCCTCACCACCTGTCGCAGACCCAGTCTGGCAGCTATGTCCTTTAGGACTTGTCCAGTTGTGGTGCTACCGAGCCACTCTTAATGGTGGACATTGAATTCCCCCACCCAGAGGACATATTGTGCCCTCGCTACTCTCAGTGCTTCTTCCAATTTGTGTTCAACATGAAGGTGTACTGATTCATCAGCTGAGGGAGGGCGGTAAGTGGTAATTAGCAGGAGGTTTCCTTGCCCATGTTTGACTTAATGCCAGGAGACCTCATGGGGTCCTGAGTCAATGTTGAGGACTCTCAGGGCTACTCCCTCCCGACTGTATACCATGGTGCCACCACCTCTGGTGGGTCTGTCCTGCCGGTGGGACAGGACATACCCAGGGATGGTGATGTTGATATCTGGGACATTGGTTGTAAGGTATGATTCGGTAAGTATGACGATATCAGGCTATTGCTTGACTAGTCTGTGGGACAGCTTTCCCAATTTTGTCACAAGCCCCCAGATGTTGGTAAGAAGGATTTTGCAGGGTCGACAGGGCTGGGTTTGCTATTGTCGTTGTCGTTTCCGGTGCTGAGGTCGATGCCGGGTGGTCCGTCCGGTCTTATTGTTATTTGTAGCATTTGTTAACAACTGAGTGGTTTGCTAGGCCATTTCAGAGGGCATTAAGAGTCAACCACATTGCTGTGGGTCTGGAGACTAATGTAGGCCAGACCAGGTAAGGTAAAAGACGGCAGATTTACTTCCCAAAAGGACATTAGTGAACCAGATGCGTTTTTACAACAATCGACAATGGCGTCATGGTTGCTATTACTGAGACTAACATTTAATTCCAGAATTCAATTGAATTGAATTTAAATTCCACCAGCTGTCGTGGTGGGATTTGAACCCATACTCTCAAAGCATTTTTTGACTGAGTTTTTGGCTTACATAGTCTCGTGACATAACCACTACACCACCGCCTCGCCATGTGACAGTTAGCTCCTGCTTTTGCCCTTTATATTACTTTACCTTTTACTCCATACCTTCTGCCCCTTCCTGACACGCTCTGGTTTTTAATTTCCCCACTGTTACCTAAGTCTATGACCTTCTCTGTTGTCGTTTTTATTATTTGCTCTCTAGAAACCTCCCCCCAACTAGTTACTTTAAAGCCCTCTCTACAGCCCTAGATATATGATCCGCCAGGACTCTAGTCCCAGCACTGGCAAAGTGAAGCCCGTCCCAACGGAACAGCTCCCTCCTGCCCCAGTACTGGTGCCAGTGTCCCAGGAAGCAAAACACATTTCTCCCACACCAGTCCTTGTGCCACGCATTTAACTCTCTAATTTTATTTGTCCTAGCCAAATTCGCTCGTGGCTCAAGTAATAATCCAGAGATTATTACCCTTGAGGTTCTGTTTTTTAATTTGACCCCTAGCTGCTCATACTCCTTTAACAGAACCGGCTTCCTAGTCCTATCTAAGTCGTTTGTACCAACATGGACCACGACAATTGTATCCACCCCCTCCCACTGCAAGTTTCTTTCCAGCCCAGAGGGGATGTCCTTAACCCCAGCACCGGGTAGGCAACACAGCCTTCGGGACTCTCGCTCTCGGCTGCAGAGAACTCTATCTATCCCCCTAATTATACTATCTCCTACCACAACAACATTTTTATTTACTCCCCCCTCTTGAATGGCCCCCCGTTCCACGGTGCTGTGGCCAGGTTGCTCATCCTCCCTGCAGTCCCTGCTCCTGTCCCCACAGGGAGTAAGAACCTCGAACCTGTTGCACAAGAGCAAGGGCTGCGGCTCCTCCAGCTCTACCTCCTGGATCCCCGTACCTGCCTCACTCGTAGTCACACCGTCCTGTCCGTGACCATGGGCTACATCTGAATTAATTAACTTCATAGGTCTGACCACCTCCTGATACACAGAGTCCAGGTACTTCTCCCCCTCCCTGATGTGTCGCTGTGTCTGAAGCTCAGACTCCAGCTCATCAACACAGAGATGGAGTTCCTGTAGCAGCAGACAATTTTCGCAGTCGTAATCACCGTGAGCCTCAATGGGGTTCACCAGCTCCCACATCTCGCAACAGTAACACATCACCTGCTCCATTCTATGTAATTAATTTAATTTTTTATTGCTAGTTATGGGCACCCTCTGCCCGATTATAGATGCTAGAATCCCCTTTAATTAATTGGATTATTTTAAATCAATCCCTCTATTTACACCAGTTAAATAGTTTACCAACAGTCACTCTGCACCAGAAAGGCCTTATTAACTGCAACCCACAGAGTTAAAGTCTTAAAAGAACACCTAACACCCCACCTACCCTAACTCACACTTACCCAAACTCACAGCACGCTTTGATGACTCGCACTCAGTGCTTGCTCGCACTAGGTCTGGTCTTTATATAATGTTTGTTTGTTTACAGCCAAATGAGTCACCCCTACTGAATGGTTAGAAAACTGATTTCCACTGCCTGCTGTGCCAATTTACTCCTACTGCAGTGTAACCTTTTTTTACTCTTCTTAAACCAACAGAATCCGAAATATTTAACTTTTAACTTTTCCCCTTTACTTAAACTGCTTAAACAATCTTATCGAGAATGATTTAAAGAGAAATAACAATTTAAGAACTCTCACACTTACCCAAACTCACAGCACGCTTTGATGACTCGCACTCAGTGCTTGCTCGCACTAGCTGTCCTGTCCTGCTGCATTCAGGGATCTATGTACATGCACACGAAGGTTCGTTTGATCCTTTGTCCTTCCTAGGTTCCTACCATTCATTGTGCATTCCCTTGCGTTGTTAGTCCACCAAAAATGCAAGACCTCACATTTTTAACGGTTAATTTTCATTTGCCACTGTTCTGCCCATCTGACCAACCCGCTAAAGCATCGTTTAGCCTGAGGCTTCCCACCTCGCTATTTAGCACTCCACCAAATTTTGTGTCATCTGTGAACTAACTGAACATAGCTCCTACATTCATATCTAAACCATTAATGTACACTACAAGCAGCAACGTAACCAGCACCAATCACTGCAGTACATCACTGGAAAAAGGCTTCCAGTCACAAAAACAACAGGATGTGTTGTCAGTCCCACATCATTCTGTTTCTGTTTAAAAGGAATGTGCTGTCAGTGCTGGATCATTCTGTGTCTGTGTCTATTAAAAGGGATGTGCTGTTAGTCCAGGATCATTCTGCATCTGTTTGAAAGGGGTGTGCTGTCAGTTCCGGATCATTTTGTGGCTGTTTAAAGGGGATGTGCTGTCAGCCCCGGATCATTCTGTGTCTCTTTACAGTGGTGTGCTGTCAGTCCCGGATCATTCTGTGTCTGTGTCTATTAAAAAGGGATGTGCTGTTAGTCCTGGATCAAGCTGTGTCTGTTTGAAGGTGCTGTGCTGTCAGTCCCGGATCGTTCTGTGTCTGTTTAAAAGGGATGTGCTGTCAGTCCTGGATCATTCTGTGTCTGTTTGAAAGGGAAGTGCTGTGAGTACCGGATCATTCTGTGGCTGCTTAAAGCGGGTGTTACATAATATTCTAGAGTCTGCACCACAGTAACAGTACATTTGCCCTAACTGGTCTCCACACGTGGCTCCTTCGACTCTACTTCACCTCACCAAAAAGAAAGCTAGCATCAGGAATTGTAACCATGAAACTGTCCGATTGTTGTACAAACCCTTCTGATTCAATAATGTCCATTAGGGAAGGAAATCTGTTGTCACTACCTGGCCTGGCCTATATCTGACTTCAGCCCCATAGCAAAATAGTTGACGATTAGATGCCCTCCGAAATAGCCTAGCAAGACACTCAGTTGTAACAAACCGCTACGAAATAAAATAATAAAAATGAAACTGGACGGAACACCCGGCCTGATCGATATCAGCCTCCTCCTGGCGTCCCCACCATCCCGCAAGCCAGTCTTCAGCCAATTCGATTCAGTCCATGTGATAACAAGAAACAGCTGAGCGCACTGGATACAGCAAAAGCTATTGTCCCTGACAACACCCCGGCTACCATGCTGAAGACTTGCGCTCCAGAACTAGTCATGCATCTAACCCACCTGTTCAATACAGCTACATTACTGGCATCTATCCAAAAATGTGGAAAACAGCAAGGTATGCCCTGTCCACAAAAAGCAGGACCAATCCAATCTGGCCAATTACCGCCCCATCAGTCTACTCTCCATCATCAGCAACATGATGGAAGGTGTCATCGACAGTGCTGTAAGGCTGCACTTACTCACCAGTAACTGCTCACTGATGCCCAGTTAGGGTTCTGCCAAGACCACTCGGCTCCCAACTTCATTACAGCCTTGGTCCAAACATGGACAAAAGAGCTGAAATCCAGAGGAGAAGTGAGAGTGATTGCCCTTGAAATCCAGGCAGTATTTGACCGAGTGTGGCATCAAGGAGCCCCAGTAAAACTGAATTCATTGGGAATCGTGGGGAAAACTCCCCAATGATTGGAGTCATACCAAGCACAAAGGAAGATGGTTGTGGTGATTGAAGGGCAATCATCACAGCCCCAGGACATCGCTGCAGGAGTTCCTCAGGGCAGTGTACTAGGCCCAACGATCTTCAGCTGCTTCATCAATGGTCTTCACTCCAACATAAGGTCAGAACTGGGGATGTTCGCTGATGACTGTACAGTGTTCAGTGCCATTTACAACTCCTCAGATGATGAAGCAGTCCATGCCCACATAAAACAAGACCCGGACGATGTTCTGGCTTGGGCTGATAAATTGCAGGTAACATTCACGCCACAGTGTCGGGAGAAGCCGGTGAGTATTTAAACTCACTTTTGCAGGCTTTTTTCAGAGGCCCAGTGTCGGGAGAAGCCGGTGAGTATTTAAACTCACGTTCATGGGCTATTTTCAGAGGCTGACCAATCTCACAGTCCAGCAATGGCGTTCTAGAGCCACGTCACGATTGAAAAAGTGACGCGGGAAAGAGGAAGCAGCTGATTGGGTGCGAACAGCCAGGTGACTATTTATACTATTCTATAGTTTGATAGTTAAGGTTAATAGTTTATAAAGTTTAGAAGTTTTAATTTTTGTCATTATAGTTTGTAAGGTCTCTGTTGTGTAGCGGGGAGAGCTTGTAAACAACGGCCCTTAAGTATATCATTTAATTGTAGTGTAATTGGTGGTATTGATTTGATTTAATTTTAATTAATTAAAAGGCAAGTCATGACAGCACAGTTCGGCCCCGTTGCATGCTCCTCCTGCACTATGTGGGAAACAGGGACAATTCCTGTGTCCCTGACGACCATGTGTGCGTGAAGTGTATCCAGCTGCAGTTACTGGCAGTCCACATTGCGGCGCTGGAGCTGCGAATGAATACATATTGGAGTATTAGCGATGCTGAGGACATCGTGGATAGCACGATTAATGAGTTGGTCACACCGCACGTAAAGGCTGCACAGGCAGGAAGGGAATGGGTGACCACCAGGCTGAGTAGAAGGTGCAGGCAGGTAGTGCAGGTGTCCCTGTGGCCATCCCCCTCTCTAACAGATTCACAACTTTGGATATGGTTGACGGAGATGGATAATCGGGGGAAGGCAGCAGCAGCCAACTTCCTGGCACCATGGGTGGTCCTGCTGCACAGGACTGGAGGAAAAAGAGCGGGAGAGCTCTAGTGATAGGGGATTCTATTGTAAGGAGAATAGATAGGCGCTTCTCCAACTCCCCCTAGAGAGGACATTGGACATGGTGAACCTGCGCATTAAGTCGATTGATGATCATAGGATAATAGCTTCCTCCAGCACAGAATGAGGCCATTCGGCCCAACTTGCCTGTGCTGGCTCTTTGAAAAGCACGTCACTAACTATGAGCCCGATTGTAAAATGTAAGTGTGTAAGAGACCTCAGGGGGATATAGACATTTTGACCAAGTAATTCATCTCGGGCGGTGGAGGAAACCATCGCTGTCGGATCAGCCACCCTTTGTGCGCAGCGCCTGATATTCAGTTCATTTGTAAGGATGAAAGCATGGCTTTGTCAAGGGTAAATCATGTCTGACCAATCTGATTGAATTTTTCGAGGGGGTGACTAGGTGTGTGGATGAGGGAAATGCTGTGGATGTGGTATACATGGACTTCAGTAAGGCTTTTGACAAAGTCCCGCATAGGAGACTGGTCAAGAAGGTAAGAGCCCATGGGATCCAGGGTGCCTTGGCACATTGGATCCTAAACTGGCTGAGTGGCAGGAGGCAGAGGGTGATGGTCGAAGGTTGCTTTTGTGACTGGAAGCCTGTGCGCAGTGGGGTACCTCAGGGATCGGTGCTGGGTCCCTTGCTGTTTGTGATCTACATAAATGATATGGATGAGAATGTAAAAGGTATGATCAGTAAGTTCGCAGATGACACGAAAATTGGTGGGGTGGTAAATTGAGAGGAGGAAATCCTCAGGCTACAGGACGATATTAGCGGGTTGGTCAGATGGGCAGAAAAGTGGCAAATGGAATTTAACCCTGAAAAGTGCGAGGTGATGCATTTTGGATGGACAAATAAGGCAAGGGAATACACAATGAGTGGTAGGACCCTAGGAAGTACAGAGGGTCTGAGGGACCTTGCTGTACATGTACATAGATCCCTGAAGGCAGCGGAACAGGTAGATAAGGTGGTTAAAAAGGCATATGGGATACTTGCCTTCATTAGCCGAGGCATAGCATATAAGAGCAGGGAGTTTATGATGAAGCTGTACAAAACGCTGGTAAGGCCACAGCTGGAGTCCTGTGTGCAGATCTGGTCGCCTCACTATTGGAAGGATGTGATTGCTTTGGAGAGGGTGCAGAGAAGATTCACCAGGATGTTACCTGGGATGGAGCGCCTCAGCTATGAAGAAAGACTAAACAGGCTGGGGTTGTTTTCCTTGGAGCAAAGAAGGCTGAGGGGGGACCTGATTGAGGTGTACAAAACGATGAGGGGCATAGATAGGGTAGATAAAAAGGAACTTTTCCCCAAATAGGGATGTCAATAACAAGGGGGCATAGATTCAAGGTAAAGGGCAGCAGGTTTAGAGGGGATTTGAGGAGGTACTTTTTCACCCAGAGGGTGGTTGGAGTCTGGAACTCACTGCCTGAAAGGGTGGTAGAGGCAGGAACCCTCATAACATTCAAGAAGCATTTGGATGAGCACTTGAAATGCCATTGCATACAAGGCTATGGACCAAATGCTGGAAAATGGGATTACATTGGACAGGGATTGATGGGCGGTGCAGACACGATGGGCCGAAGGGCCTCTTTCTGTGCTGTATAACTCTATGACTCTATGACTCCTGTGAATGCACATGATTTGTGCCACTACCTGAGACAAATTTCTTGGCCTTCACGAGGATACAGTCATTTTAGTAGATCAGGCAGAGAGAAAAGAGAAAAAATGGATTACAGCACAAAATGAAAGGAATGGAGCAACTGAAAGACTTGAAGGTTTATATCTGTATATATGTAAATATATATCTGTAAATATATATATGCGTGTATATAAAGAGGGAGAAAGAAAAGTGAGATATAAAGAAAGAAAGAAGGAAAGAGTGAAAGAAAGAGAGCAATAAATAAGGAAGAAAAATAAAGTAAGAGAGAATAAAAGATTGTGAGAACGGAAAAATGAAAGAAAGAGAGACAGAATGTAAGAAAGAAAGAGAGAATGGAAGAATGGAAGTTAGAGAGAGTGGAAGTAAGAAAGAAGGAAAGAAAGAAAGACAGAAGGAAAGAGGGAAAGAATGAAAGAGAGAAAGAAACAGAGAAGGAACGATAGAGATAAGGAAAGAATGAAAGAAGGAGAGAAAGAAAGAGAGAAAGGAAGAAAAAAAGGAAGAGAAAAAGAAAGAATGAAAGAAGGAAAAATAGAAAGAAAAAGAGTAAGTTAGAAAGAAGGAAATAAAGAAAGAGAGAAAGAAGGAAAGAAAGAAAGAGAGAAAGAAAGAATGAGAGAAGGAAATATAGAAAGAAAAAGTGAAAGTAAGAATGAAGGAAAGAAAGAGAGAGAGAAAGAAATTGAGAAATAATCAAAACCTTCCATTCCTCCAGCGCGCTTCACTTCTTCCGAAGCTGCCAGAACTCTTCACAGCCAATGAAATGATTTTGAATTGCAGTCATCTTGTTTTTGGAGGGTAATCTGAAAAACAATCCGCCCACAACAAGGTCCCACAAACAGCACTGACATAAATGACCAGTTAAACTGATGTGTTAACCCGGCCTAATCGTTGACCAAGTTAAGATGACTCAAAGGGTGAGAGTCTTTAGTTATGAACGCAGACTAGAGCAAGCTTTGGATGAAATAATTGGAGAAAAGTCTTTCCACATGTTGACGAACTGCAAACGCGAGTCCAGACATTTAATCTGACCGTCAAAAGAGTGAAAACGTGGTGAAACATCCCCCAAACACTCTTATGCAACATTTTATCCAAAACATGATGTTATTTAACACAAACATTAGCCACATATATTCTTGGGTAAATTCCACAACATTCAGAGCTGAACTTAATTTTCTTCAGGATTCTACGTGGCAATTCCCACATTACAACAGTGACTACACTTCAAAAGGTATTTCATTGGCAGTAAAGCGCTTTGGGACGCCCTGAGTTGTAAAAGCCGCTCTAGAAATGCAAGTTTTTCTTTCCTATAATATTTCGTTCTTTCTACCATAGACATCGATAGAAGTTAAAACACAAAACCAGGGCATTTGGCCCAATCAATCGATGCTGTCGTTCATGATCACAGGAGCAAGTGGTTCTGATCACATTTACTCACACTGTTTCGCTATCCCGTCAACCACCTGTCCGTCATCCACCTGTCAGTTTACTCTTGATCGTTGACATGGTTTCGGCCTCAAGCACTAACCAGGAGGTGAATTTCACAGCCCCAGAACTATCTGTGTAATGAAGTTTCTGCAGCTCTCTGTTCAGATTCCCTGGAATTATATTATTGCATCCCTAACTTCCCGCTCCTGTCCCCTCAACTACTGAACCAGTCTGCTTCTATCTATCCGTCCCTTCATTTAATACTTTAAAATCTTCAGATCAGATCGGCCCTTAATATGGTGTTTTATTGTAAAGAGAACAATGTTATCCGCGCCTTCTGGTGTTCAAGAGAAAGAAGCAGTGCCGGTGATCCACTTCCATCTTAAAGGGCCGAGGGCAGACAAACTAATCTTTAGAACTTGAACTTGCTTCTCCCCAGGAGCCAGTTAAAGAACAGTTAGTGAAAAATTTACTCCTCACTGTGACATGCGCCTTTCCATCAGACAAACCAATGTGGAAGTTGGGTAGAAAAGTATTGCACTGTACATCAAACCACCTGATTAAAAGATCATCGGTTCATTTTTAGGCCTAGAATTTTGTCTCGGATGCTGGAAGTAAACGGGCAGTATCGGATCGGCCTTTATACGCAGCCCAGCCTATCCAATTTTTCCTCATAGCTAAACTTCTCCAGACCTGCCAAGAAATCGTAAATCTCATAGCAGTGTAATTTTCCCCTTATATTATTTATCGAATTCCCTTTCGAAATTTGCTATTGAATCTGCTTCCACCGCCCTTTCAGTCAATGCATTCCAGATCTCAACAACTCGCTGTTTAAAAAACAAGTTTCCTTATCTCCCGTTCTGGTTCTTTTTTGAATTATCTTACATCTCTGTCCTTTGGTTACTGACAATTCTGGAAAGAGTTTCTCCATATTTCCTTCATGAACTTGAGCACCTCTAATCAATCTTTCCTTAACCCTCTCTGCTTTACGGAGAACAACCCCAGCTTCTCCAGTCTCTCCACATAACTGAAGTCCCCAAAACCTGGTACCATTCTAGTACATCTCCTCTGCACCGTCTCCAAGGTCTTGGCCTCCTTCCATAAGTGTGATGCCCAGAATTGGACACAATACGCCTGCTGGTGCCTAACCAGTGGTTTTTAAAGGAAAGGCATAACTTCCTCAGTTTTGTACTCTATGCCTCTGTTGATAACGCCGAGGATACTGCATGGTTTTATCAACTCGTCCTGTCAGCTTCAAAGACATGTATTGGGGAACACCAGGTCTCTCTGCTCCTTCAGGCCCTCGTAAGTTGCACCGTTACGTTAATTTGTAGGCGGGGAATTACAGAGCTTAGGTTGTAGGCAGCTGAAGGCACAGCGGCCACTGGAGGGGTGATGGAAATCAGGATTGTGCGAAACGTCAGTATCAAAGTAGTGCAGAGATCACGGAAAGTAGAAGAGCTAGAGAAGGTTATAGCGATAGGGAGGGGCAAGGCCATGGCGGACTTTGAATATGTGGATGATAATATTAAACAACAGGGGTTACGGACCGTGAACCAGTGTAGGCCAGTGAGCACAGGGGATGATGGATGAACATAAGAACATAATAAGTGTAGTAGTGGGCCATTTACCAACTCGAGACTGCTCCGCCATTCAATAAGATCGTGGCTAACATTCTACCTCAATTCCACTTTCCTGCACTATCCCCATATCCATTGCTTCGCTTAATTTCCAGAAATCTATCGATATAGGTCTTGAATATACTCAACGACTGAGCATCCACAGACCTCTGGGGAGTGAATTCAAAAGATTCATCACCCTCTGGGTGAAGAAATGTCTCCTCATCTGAGCCCTAATTGGCACACACCTTATTCTGATACTCTGACACCTGATTCTAGACTCGCCAGCCCAGGGAAACATCCTACCTGTATCTACGCTTTAAAGCCCTGTATGAAATTTGTAAATTTCAATTAGATCACCTCTCATTCTTCTAAACAGTACGAAATATAGAACGAATCAACTCAATCTCTCCTCATCGGACAACCCCCTCATCCCAGGAATCAGTCTGGTGAACATTCGTTGCACTCCCTCTATGGCAAGTATATCCTTCCTTAGGTAAGGAGATCAACATTTTACACAATACTCCAGGTGTGATCTCAACAGGGCCCTATATATTTGCTAAAAGACGTCTTTACTCTTATACTCAAATCCTCTTGTAATAAAGGCCAGCATACCATTTGTTTTCCTAATTGATTGCTGTACCTGCATGTTAACTTTCAGTGATTCGTGTTCAAGGACAACCAGGTCCCACTGTACAACAACATTTCGCAATCTCTCACCATTTAAAAAATATTCTGCTTTCCTATTTTTCCTACCAAAGTGGATAACATCACATTTCTCCACATTATATTCCATTTTCCTGCACATTCAATTAGTCTGTCTTGAATCCACATGAATCCACTTTTCAGGATCACTCTCCCCGAATAATCAGTGACATGCTTGGGGTTTCCTGCTTCTTTCTCTTTCCTTTTCAGATTTACAACATTTGACTTGTGTCTTTTGTAATTAGGACAGTAAAGTACCCGCCTTAAATCTCACCTCAGGGATTTAGTTTGCTGTTTTGCACAATGAACAACACGTACCTTTGCATAATGTGTCGATCCAGACAGGAATCGAAAGTCCAGGTTAATGAGTACGAAGAGTAGCTGACGGAATCACCGAAGCTTGACACGTGGATTATAGCGGGAATGTCTGAGAGGGACCCGTGGGATCAGGGAGCGCAGCTGGTGGAGTGACATCGGGCAAACACGGTATTCCACTCCGAAAAGCAAAGTCTGCAAAGGCCTGAGTATCTCCCACAATGAGAATATTTGAGGAAAACAGCGAGAGCGGCGTAGAGAGCAATGAAATATCCCATTCAAGGGCTGGAAATTGGGCAGAAACGACAGCTGTGGAATCAGCACCGGGCTGAATGGGAGGGGATACAGCAATTGCACGGGGCATGTTAGCACTTCTGATGGATCAGTAATGGCAAATAAGCGCCGCCAGGTGGTAAACGTGCATGGTGCATGTCAACCGCTCTTAATTTTATTAATTCCTTCCCGGAATTTGGGCGTCGCTGGCAAGGCCAGCATTTGTTGCCAATTCTTACTTACCTTTGTTCATCTTATAGATGGTAGACACTGCAGGCACACCACGCCGGGTGTGGGGGGAGTGAAAGAGTAATGTGGTAGATGGGTTGCCGATGAAACATTTTAGCAGGTCTGCAATATATGTAATCATGCATGAGCTCCGCCTGGTGGTTTACACTACACGGTGCTTGTTACCGGTTCTGCAGTATAAGTGATGGTTAGTATGCACTCCCTGGCGCTATAATGTGTACGGTGCATGTCAGCAGTATTTTAACGATTAACTTGTACTTCTTTCAATCTAGCATCCAGTATTCGCTGCTCAGGATGTGGTCTCCTCAACATTGGGGGACCAAATGCTGATTGGGTAATCGCTTTGCCGAGCACCTCTGTTCCATTCTCAAGCGTGATCCTCAGCTTTCAGTCGCCTGTCATTTTATTTCACTCAGCCACTCCCACACTGACCTCTCTGCCCTTGGCCAGCTACACTGTTCTAATGAAGCTCAGCGGAAGCTCGAGGAACAGCACTTCATCTTTCGATTAGGCACAATACAGCCTTCGAGGTTCAACGTTGAGTTCAACAATTACTGATAATGAACACTGCTCCAATTTTTTAGACTGCAGCTGCTGTTAATTATTCTACTATTGCCATTTACATATCCTCTGGACCCTTTCGTTGTATCCTCCCATTTCCCTGGCTCTGTACTTGCTTAAAGCATGATACATCTCTCACTTTTTCCCATTTTGATGAAAGGCCATTTAACTGAAAAGTTAAATTTGTTTATCTCGCGACATTCCAGCATGTTCAGATTTCAGATTTCCAACATCCGAAAAATGTTGCAATCTTATTTGCAGAAGTATCAGAAATGGCAAGTGTGCGACCCTGGAGTTTGCATGAGCATGGTGCATTTAACAGTTCTGTAGTGTATGTAATGATGAGTGTGCGACCCCTAATGGTCTAATGTGCCTGGTGCACCTTAGCGGGTCTGCAGTTTTATTTCTGCAAGTTTGTACCATCTTCTGGTTTAATGTGCGTGGTGCAATTAACAGGTCTGCAGTGTATGTCATGGTGCGCCCCCTGCTGATTTAATGAACACGATGCATGTTAGCAGGTCTGCAGTATAAGTAATACGAGTTTGCGCACCCTGCTGGTGTACGTTAGCTTACAATGCATTTGCTCTCAGTCCCCGATCATTCAGTCCCGGAACATAAGTTCAGTAGAATTATGAGTAGGTAATGCGGCCCATCGAAACTGTTCCACCATTCAATGAGATCATGGCTGAACTGCGACATCAAATTCATTCCCCACGCCCATCCCCATAGCCCTTGATTCTCTTATTGCCCAAAAATCTGTCGACTGAGCATCCACAGTTCTCTGGGGTAGTGAATTCAAATGATATACAACTCTCTGAGTGAGAAATATCTCCTGATCTCAGTCCTTAATGACCATTCACCTGGGACTAGAGACTCTTAGTTCTACACTCTGTAGCCAGGGGATGCAGCCACTCACCATCTACCCAGTCACGCTCTCGATAAATGTTATACCTTTCCAAGAGATCACTTCTAAACGTTCTGAACTACAGAGTGTATAGGTCCATTCTACACAATCTATCCTCATAGGACAGCCTTTTCAACACTGGAATCAATCTAACGAAGCTTCTTTGCTCCCCCTCCAAGGCAATTATGTCGTTTCTTGGTAAGCAAACTAACATTGTACACAGCACTCCATGTGTGACCTCACCAAAGACCTAATATATTTGCAGCAATACTTCCTTACTCTTATACTCCAAACCCCATGCAATAAAGAATAAAATACAATTTCTGTTCCTAATTGCTTGCTGATCCAGCATGTTAACTTTCTGTGATTTGTGTACAATGACACGCAAATCCGTCTGAATAGCAACACTCACTATCTCTCATCTTTTAAAAAAATCATCTTTTCCATTCATCCTACCAAAGTGGTTAATTTCACACTTCCCTCATTATACTCCATCTGTCAACTTCTTTCCCAATCACTTAATTCGTCCATATCTTTCTGTAGCTTCTTTACGTTCGCCTTACACTTTATTTTCCCACCGATCTTTGTATCATCAGCAAACTTGGATATATTACACTCGGCCCCTCATCTAAGTAATTCATATAGATTGTAAACAGCTGAGGGTCAAGATTCTTCTTCTTCTTCTTAGGCAGCCCCTCGGAACCGAGGATGACTTGCCTCCACATTAAAAATGAGTTCTCAGGTGACTGATGAGTCCAATGCGGGAACTACATTCTCTGTCACAGGTGGGGCAGACGGAGGTTAAAGGCGCGGGTGGGGTGCTTGGGTTGATGGGCGCTCCTTGTGCTGCCTGTGCTAGGCTTCTGCTTGCTCCCACTGAAGAGACTCGAGGTGTTCGGCGACTTCCCGGGTGCTTCTCCTCCAATTTGTGCGGTCTTGGGCCAGAGATTCCCAGATGACGGTGGGGATGTTAAATATTTTCAAGGAGGCTTTCGGGGTGTCCGTGAAGTGTTTCCTCTGCCCACCTGGGGCTCTCTTGCCATAACGGAGCACCGAGTAGAGCGTTTGTTTTGGGAGTCTCGTATCGGGCGTGCGAACAATGTGACCTGTCTATCGAAGCTGATCGAATGTGGTCAAAGCTTCGATGCTGCGGATGTTGGACTGAGCAATTGTGAGAATGTAACTGGTAAAATAGATAAGGGAGAACGAGTGGATGAAGTGTATTTGGACTTTCAAAAGGCTTTCGATAAGGTCCCGCATAAGAGATTAGCGTGTAAAGTTTAAGGCACATGGGATTGGGGGCAAGGTATTGACTTGGATAGAAAACTGGTGGGCAGACAGAAAGCAAAGCATTGAAATAAATGGGTCTTTTTCCGAGTGGCAGGCAGTGACGAGTGGGGTACCGCAGGGATCGGTCCTTGGACCTCAGCTATTCACAATATATATTAATGATCTAGATAAGGGAACTTGATGTAATATCTCAAGTTTGCAGACGACATAAAGCTGGGTGAGTGTGTGTGCTGTGAGGAGGATGCCGAGAAACTCCAGGTTGATTTGGGCAGTTTGGGTGATTTGGCAGAAGCATGGCAGATGCAATGTAACGTGGATAAATGCGAGGTTACTACTGTCGTGTCAAAAACAGGAAGGTAGATTATTATCTGAATGGCAATAGATTAGGAGAAGGGGAAGTGCAACGAGACATGGGTGTCATTGTGCACCAGTCGCTGAACGTAAGCATGCAGGTGCAGCAGGCGGTTAAGCAGGTTAAGAAGGCAAATGGTATGTTGGCCTTCGTAGCGAGAGGGTTTGAGCACAGGAACAAGAATGTCTTGCTGCAGTTGTACAGGTCCTTGGTGGTATGTTCATTAATAACTTGACATTCTTATTATGAACACAGCTAACTTTTGCTAGTTACCTTTATTGAGCACATGTGGACTTGTACAGCATCTTGTAGAGGCTTCCATCTTGACTGCTGCCTTGTGGGTAGCCTAGCCTCCTGGGTAATGTAGTCTTAAACGTTAAGCTATATACAGCTCTACTGCTCCACCTAGTGTCCACCACAGAATGACATGTTATTGATCACTACATCCTCCTTTCCTTGATGTTGAACAAAAAAATATCAATCAACTTTCAAGAAAACAATAAAGATAATATTAGTAACACTCTTGTTAGTGCTCTATAAACATAAACATTTTCAAAACAGTCAACACATTTTCAAAGCTTTACATTGTACTCAAAGATTAAGTCTATCAGGCTTTTTTACTTCACGTGTGGGTCTTCTCAACACGGGTAAGTCTGATGTGTCTTCATGAGATTGTTCTGGTGCTGAATGAGAAGATGCAGTTGCAGCATTGTCATCAATCTGCTCTTGTATAGATCGAGGTCTCCTTGCGATCTTTGCTTGGAGAGGGTTTCAGTGTTTCCTTCACTCTTCATGCCATTACTCTCAATGTAATCAATGCACTCTCGAAAAACTGCTGGCAGCTGGATCCCATCATACAGCATAGTCCTCTCAGCAGCCTCGGCTAATGGAACACCAAAGATTGGCCTGAGGGAAGAAGGAGTATCCACCGGAACTGCTTCCTGCTCTGGTGCAGGCTTCTTCTTTTTCTTTTTCTCTTTCCACTGCTTATCAACATCTGCTGCGGATATATCTTTGGAATTTTTCTCCTTGTGTTTTTCCTCTTTGTGCTTTTCTTCCTTTGGCTTCTCTTTGACCTTGAAGACTTTTTCTTTCTTCTTGGAGAAACTAGGCTTTTTGAAGACATGGATACCCTTTGGCCTTTTCATCCTTGATGGGCTCTCTGCTTCATCACCTGAGTCATCTGGTCTGCTTATGGCACAGTTTATACGGTAGACTCTCTTGACCAGTTCTAAGTCTTCACAAGCTTTGTCACCTAGTATCGAATCAAGTTTTTCAGCCACAACAGAAAACATGAGATGATGCACTTTGTCTTTGAATGTCACTTTAAATCTGCATACACCTAAGCTATCTATTTTCTGTCCATTATAGTCCTTCAGTAGTGCTGACTTTTTCTGTATTTCGGGCTTTTCTTTCACATTGTTAATGTCACTCATACTGATTAAGATTCCTTTTGCCCCAGTGTCCAGTTCCAATGTAACTAATGCTCCATTTATCTGCAGTGGGATCATCCATTTGTCCTCTTTTACTGCATTAACTTTATGTTCAGCATTGTCTATTTCTGAGTGCTGCACATTTTCTGTATCTTTTTTGATATCGTCACATGACACCATTCCTACAAAAAATGTCTCACTTAAATCAGTGTCCTCAATCACATTAACTCGTTGCCCTTTCGTCGTTTTTACTTTTGAAAAGCATTGTTTGGCAAAGTGATACTTTCCATTACACTTTGTGCACATTTTTCCAAACGCTGGGCATTGTCTTAACTGGTGTTTGTAACCACACCGTTTACAATTAAAAATTTCATCCTCCGATTGCTTTTCATTTTGTTCTGCCCACGTTTCTTCCCCTTGTAGGACACAGCACCGACAGCAGCATTATCACTCATTACATTCGCATCATTATTGATTTCACTGAAAGTCTTCGCGTGATTTTGAGCCAGCTCGCTGGCTTGGCATATTTTCACCGCATTTTCCAAATTTAGTTCGGTTTCTCTCAACAGACGTTCCCTGACTTTTTTATCATGAATACCAGACACAATCTGGTCACGAATCATGGATGCTTTGAGCTCAGAGAAATTACATTTCTGTGCTTTCAGTTTCAGATCAGTTATAATGCTATCAAAAGTCTCATTTTGCTGCTGTGTCCGAGAACAGAAGATGTATCTTTCATAGGTCTCATTTTTTTGGGAGAGCAATGTGCATCATAATTTTTTAGCACATCTTCTAATTTTTCTCTGTTCTCCACTGGATTAAATACAAATGTATTAAATACCTCTATCGCCTGTGGGCCAGCAACCATAAGCAGCAACGCTATCTTCTTGCATCTGGCTTCGTACCGAATCCGATGGCTGCAATGTAGAGTTCGAATTGCTGTTTAAATGTCTGCCAATTGTAGTCGATTTTTTCTGTGAGATTCAAACGCTCTGGTGGCTTCAGCAGATCTTCACCACCCTGGTACAATGTTATGTTCATTAATAACTAGACATTCTTATTATGAACACAGCAAGCTTTTGCTAGTTACTTTTATTGAGCACATGTGGACTTGTACAGCATCTTGTAGAGGCATCCATCTTGACTGCTGCCTTGTGGGAAGCCTAGACTCCTGGGTAATGTAGTCTTAATATAATATATAGCTGGGTAGTGTAGTCTTATACATACAGCTATATACAGCTCTACTGCTCCACCTAGTGTCCACCACAGAATGACATGTTATTAATCACTACACTTGGTGAGACCACATCTGGAGTTTTGTGTGCAGTTTTGGCCAACTTATCCGAGGAAGGATATTCTTGCCATGGAGGGAGTTCAGCGAAGATTCACCAAGCTGATACCTGGGATGGCAGGAATGACGTATGAGGAGAGATTGGGTCGATTGGGCTTATACTCGCTAGAGTTTAGAAGAATGAGAGGGGTTCTCATTGAAACTTATAACATTCTGACAGGACTGGACAGACTAGATGCAGCAAGGATGTTCCTGATGGTCAGGGAGTCCAGAAACAGGGGTCACAGTCTACGGATAAGGGGTAAGCCATTTCGGACAGAAATGGGGAGGAATTTCTTCAACCAGAGAGTCGTGAACCTGTGGAATTCTCTACCACAGAAGGCAGCAGAGGCCAATTCATTAAATATATTCACGAAGTTTGTGGATATATTTATTAATGCTAAGGGGATCAAGGGATATGGGGAGAAAGCAGGGGCAGGGTAGTGAATTTGGATGATCAGCCATGAACACATTGAATGACGGTGCAGGCTCAAGGGGCCGAATGGCCTACCCCTGCTCCTATCTTCTATGAGTCTATGTTTCTAAGAACACTGTCGTTGGTGCAACTATCCTGCCAATGGATTGGCAGGATCTTGCGGAGGCAGCGTTTGTGGCACCTCCCCAGTGATGTGGGGTGCCTGTTCTACATGGTCCTTGTCTTTGAGGCATACAGCAGGGCCGGTATCACTGCTGCTCTGTAGACCATGAGCTTAGTGCCGGGTTTGAGGTCGTGGTCTTCAGACGGGGCAAGCACTGATCTTTCAGCACACCACTCGTTACAACCTGCCATTTCAAAACTGACCCGTTTATTCCTGCCCGCTGCTTTCTGTCCTTTAGCCTATCCTCAATACATACAGATATATTGCACACAAGGACATGCGCTCTAATCTTATATAACAACCTCTTGTATGGCACCTTATCGAATGCTGTATGAAAATCAATATATACTACATCCACTGGTTCCCACTTATCTACCCTGCTAGCTGAACGCTGAGAACACTGTAACAGATTTGTCAAACACGACGTCCCATTTCATAATACCGTGTTGACTCTGCCTAATGATATTCTGATTTTCCAACTGCCTTGCAACCACGTCCTTAGTAACAGTTTCTAGCATTTTCCCGATGCCTCCAGTCATCATAGCTGGCCTCTCGTTCCCTGTTTTCTCTGTCAATCCTTTCTTGAACAGCGGAGTAACATTTCCTGCCTTCTAATGCAGGGGGACCTTTCGAGAATCTGGGGAATTTTGGAAGATGCAAGCCATTCTCTGCTGACAGTTGCTTCGTCAGTCAGCTGTGACTCCTTTGGTATCACCCTCGCATCTGAGTCAGAAAGTTGTCAGATCATAGTCCAGCGACTTGAGGACAAAAATCTAGGCTGACCCTCCAGTGCAATACTGTGGGAGTGCTGCATCTTGGAAGTACGGTCTTTCAAATGAGATGTTAAACTTTTGGCCCCGTCTCTTTCTCTCAGTTGGATGTAAAATCACATCCCACTTTTTCGAAGAAGGGGATCTATCCACAGTGTCCTCACCCATCATCACTACAACAGATGATCTAGTCATTATCACATGGCAGTTTGTGGAAGCTTGCTGTGCGCAACTTGGCTGTTGCATTTCCTACACTACAAGTGATTACACATCAAAAAGTACTTCATAGGCTGTAAAGTGCTACTGCACTATATCTGCAGCCACTCGCTTGAAAACCAAAGGATGCAGGACATCACGTCATGGGAATTTGTCTGCTTCTGGTCCCATTAATTTCTCCATTACTTTTTCTTTAATAATATTATTTCCTTTAAGTTCCTCATGCTAATTAGACCTTTGGTTCCCCACAGTTTCTGGTGTGTTATTTGAGCCTTCTACTGTGAAGACAGATGTAAAATATTTGTTTAACGTCTGTGCAATCTCCTTGTCCCCCATTATAACTTCTGCTCTCTCTGCCTCTGCGGGACCCACGTTTACTTGTGCTGATCGTTTAATTTTTACATACTTTAAAAGCTTGCAATTTGTTTTTATATTTCTTTCTAGTTGAATATCATATTCTACTTTCTCCCTCTTTATCACTCTTGATCATTCTTTGTTGAATTTAAAAAACCTCCTAATCCATAGGATTAGTAGTCTTTTTGGTAACATTGTAAGACTTTTCTCTTAATCTAATACTAACGTTAACGTCTCTAGTTGGGCATGGTTGGACAGCTTTTCCAGTGGCGTGTTTTTATTCCTCTAGGGATTTTACATTCCTTGAGTATTATGAATTCTTCATTTGAATGTTTGCCATTGATTTTACCATCATATCTTTTAATTCTATTTCTCAATCTACCTTAGGCAAGTAACACCTCATATCACTCCAATTGAATTTGTTTAAATTTATGTCCTAGTTTCTGACTTAACCGAATCATTCTCAAACATAATATGAATTGTTTTCATATTATGATCTCTCTTCCCAAGATGACCCTTTACTATAATATTACTAATTAACTCTGCTTCATTACACAATACTGAATCTAAAATAGCTTGTTCCCCAGTTGGCTCGGAATATTGTTCGAGACAACTGTCTCGAAGCATTCCAGGAACTCGCCCTCCAAAAGCTTCTGCCAACTTTGTTGGCAGTCTGTATGAAGATTAAAGTCCCCATGTTTATTGCATTATCCTAGATATACGCTACACTAATTTCCTGATGTATACACTGTACAAAACAATGATTACATTTAGCGTACATATAAACTAGTGTTATCTGCCCTTTGTTATGTCTTAGCTCTACCCATACTGGTTCTACATTCTGATTTTCTGGTCTAAGATCTTAATTCAAAACTGCCTTTATCTCATCCATTTTAATTAGGGCTACCCACCTCCTTTTCCATTATGCCGATCGTTTCTAAACGTCAAGCACTCGGGAATATTTTGTTCCCAACTTTGGTCACCCTGAAACCAAGCCTCAGTAATGTCTACTGGATTAAACGTATTTAATGTATCACTCTTATTATGAAAGTTTGGTGCATTCAGATATAACGCCTTTAATATTAACTGCTCCACAACATTGACTTTTCTCTTTGGATTATAATTTTTTTCTTACCTGAACCCACCCTCCCCAGTATTAGGGATTGTTCTCCTTAGAGCAGCGCATGTTAAGACGTGTTCAAAAGCATGAATATTTTGATAGAATAAAGGAGGAGAAATTGTTTCCAGTGACAGAAGGTTTGGGAAACATAGGACACAGATTTAAAATGATTGGTAAAAGAACCTGAGGCGACATGTAGAAATACGTTTTTAAGCAGCGAGTTGTTATGATGTGGAATTTGCAGAGAAGCAGATTCAATAGTAACTTTCATAACAGAATTGGACAAAGACTTGAAAGGAAAATGTAGATGGCTATGGGGAAAGGGCAGGGGATCAGTGCTAACTGGATAGCTCCACCAAATATCCATCACAGGCACTTTCTCTCTCTCTCTGCTTCTCTCTTTATCTCTCTCTCTCTCTCGTTCTCTTTCTCTCTCTCCCTCGTTCTATCTTTCTCTCTCTTTCTCTGTCTCTTTCGCGCCCTTTCTGTGTCTCTGTCTCTCTCGTTCTCACTTTCTCTCTCTTTCGCTCTCTCTCTCTTTCTCTCACTATCTCTGTCTTTTTCTCACTCTCTTTCTCTCTCTCTCTCCATCTCTCTCTTTCTCTCTCTCTCTCTGAATCAAACAATGCTTGGGGACCCCGAATGTCTGCAGCGAATGAACTGAAGTGTAATCAAGTAAGTTCCTGCAGAAACCAGTGCACCACACAGGCAAAACTGCCCATTCCTGGTCAGGACATCTCATCCCTGACCATTCGGGACTAAACTTGCAAGGTTACTGGGAGAGCGGTGGGAAACAGCTGGCAGCTGTATGTCCGGTCACTGAGATATACCTCCCTGGAAAATCAGAGTCTAATAGGGTAGAGGCGGAAAGGTATCGAGGGCCACAGACTCACAAATCATTGAAAGTAGCAGCGCAGGTTAACAAGACCATAAACGCTGCAAACCAAGCACTGGGGTTCATCTCTCTCAAGGAATGGAATTCAAAAGCATAGAAGTTATGTTAAATTTATATAGAACCACTTAGAAGACTGCAGAAAGTTCTGGTCTCTACATTACAAAAAATATAGAGAGAAGAACTGGGGAAGGAGCAAAGAATGCTGGTGGACCATTAAACAACTAACGGGAGGAGGAGGCTCCATGGATATCACCATCCTCAATGATGATGGAGCCCAGCACGTGAGTGCAAAAGACAAGACTGAAGCGTTTGTTACAATATTCAGCCAGAAGTGCCGTGTGGATGGTTCATATCGGTCTACACCTGAGGTACCCACCATCAAAGAAGCCTGTCTTCAGCCAATTCGATTCACTTCACGTGATATCAAGAAACGGCTGCATGCACTGGATACAGCAAAGGCTATGGATCCTGACAACATCCCGGCTGTCGTGCTGAAGACTTGTGCTCCAGAACTGTCAGCGCCCCTAGCCAAGTGCTGCAGTAGAGCTACAAGAGTGGCATCTATCCGGCACCATTCACAACTCATCAGATAATGAAGTAGTCCATGCCCGCAGGCAACAAGACCTGGATGACGTTCAGGCTTGGGCTGATATATGGCAGGTAACATTCGTGCCACAGAAGTGCCCGGCAAGGACTATCTCCAACAAGTGGGAGTCAAACCACCTCCCCTTGACATTCAATGGTATTACCATCGCTGAAACAACTACCATCAAGATCCTGGGGGGCGCAATTGACGAGAAAATTAACTGTACCAGCCACATAAATATTGTGCCAAAAAGGACAGATCAGAGGCTAGGTATTCTGTGGCGAGTGTCTCACCTCCGGACAGCACAAAATATTTCTACCATCTACAAGTAAGGAGTGTGATGGAATACTCTCCACTTGCCTGGATGAGTGCATCTCCAACAACACTCAAGAAGCTTTACACCATCCAGGAGAAATCAGCCCGCTTAATTGGCACCCCATCAACCACCTTAAACATTCACTCCCTCCACCATCGGCATACAGCGGATGCAGTGTTTACCATCCACATGATGCACTGCAGCAACTCACCAAGGTTTGTTCCGCAGCACCTCCCAAACATGCGATCTCTTCCACCTAGAAGGACAAGGGCAGCAGGCATATGGGAACACGACCACCTCCAAGTCACACACCGTCCTGACTTAGAAATATTTCGCTGATCCTTCATCATTGCTGGGTCAAAATCCTGGTACTCCCTACCTAACAACACTGTGAGACTACCTTCACCACACGGACTGCAACGGTTCAAGAAGGCACTCGCCACCACCGTCTCAAGGGCATTGAGTGATGGGCAATAAATGCTGGCCTTGCCAGGGACGCCCACCTCATAGAAACGAAATAAAATAAAGAAGATTAAGATGGATGAAACCAGCACTGAATGGGTATACATTTCAGGAAAGAAAGAACAGGCTGGCTTTCATTTCTATGTAAAACTGGAGGCTGAGGGATAACCGGATAGAGATCTTCAAATTATGAAGGGGTTTGATATTTCAAAATAATTAGTTGATCCACGTCGAGCACGGTTCAAACCATCGCACCGAAATCCCATTAAACTTCGAGACCAATGCCGCAGCCAATCAGATATCGCAGCTGAAAATATATCTCTTTTACAACAGACACAGATATAGAATGACCATCAAATCATAGAAGCATTGACTGGTTAGAGCACAGAAGGAGGCCATTCGGCCCATCGAGCCCATGCTGGCTCTCTGCAAGAGCACTTCAGCTATTCCCACTCTCCTGTCCTTTCCCCGTAGCCTGGCAATTTCTGTTCCTTCAGTTACTTATCCAAATCCATTTTGAAAGTCACGATTGAATCTGCCTCCACCACCTTTCAGGCAGTGCTTTCCACATCCTAAATACTCGCTGCATAATAAAGTTTTTCCTCATGTCGCCTTTGTTTCATCTGCCTTAAGTAACCTTAAATCTCTGTCCTCTGGAATTTGAAACTTCCGCCAATGTGAACAGTTTCTCTCGATGTACTCTGTGCAGACCACTATCGATTTTGAAATGGCCCAGGACTGACATGATCCGTATCAACAGCACACCCCTTTTAAACAGACACAGAATGATCCGGGACTGAAAGCACACCCCTTTTAAACAGACACAGAATTATCCGGGACTGACAGCACACCCCTTTTCAACAGACACAGAATTATCCGGGACTGACAGCACATCCCTTTTAAACAGACATTGAATGTTCCAGGACTGACAGCACACCGCTTTTAAACAGACAAAGAATGATTCACTTTATCACTGTGGCAAGCAAGTCCTTTGCATTTTTCAATCCAAAAAACCTTTTAGCTGGGATCTTCCTGCATTTGATGAATAACAAACAGCCGTCAGTTGTCAATCAAGAGACAGACCTGCTAACATGCACTGTGCACATTAACCCACCAGGGCGCACACTCGCCATCACTAACACTGCACACCTGCTACCATGCAGCGTGCACATTCAAGCTCCAGGTGGGGCACATTCACCTTCACTTTTAAAGTATAATTATATTTTTGGCGATTTTGTTAAACAATGTTATTATATTCCCCTAAGACCCTTGTCTATCAAAAGTCTATCGATCTCAGAAAAACAATTATTAATTGTTCTAACGTCTGCTGCCTTTTCTGCGAGTGAGTTTCACACTTCGACCTCCCTTTGTCTTAAGAAATGTTTCCTAATTTCTCTCTTGAACGGCCTGGATCCGATTTTAAGGTTTTGTCCCCTTGTCCTGTGTGCAGTTCTGGTCGCCATATTATAGGAAGGATGTGATTGTATTACAGAGAGTGCAGAGGAGATTCACCAGGATCTTAAGTGGCTGGATCGTTTCAGATATGATTGGAGACTGGATAGGCCGAGGCTGTTTTCCTTAGAGCAGAGACGTCTGAGGGGGGACTTAATTGAGGTGTACAAAATTATGAGAGGCATAGATGTGTAGATAGAAAGGAACTTTTCCCCTTAGTAGCGGGGTCAATAACCAAGGGGCATAACTTCAAGTTAAGGGGCAGGAGGTTTAGAGGGCATTTGTGGAAAGACTTTTTCACCCAGAGGCTGGTGGAATCTGGCAGGATCCCTCAGAACATTCAAGAAACATTTAGATGTGCACTTGAAACGCCATAGCATATATGGCTACGGACCAAGATTTGGAAAATGGGATTAGAGTAGATAGGGCTTGATGGACGGCGCAGACACGATCTGCTGAAGGGACTCTTTCTGTGCTGTATAGCTCTGTGACTGTATGACTGAGAAACACCACTACCAGCGGAAAATGTTTATCTCTATCTACTATAGCAATTCCTTTCCAACTCCTAAAAATCAGAATCTGCCCACACGGTAGACTGGTAAGAAAGGTCCATGGGATCCAATAGAAAGTGCCAAGTAGGATCCAAAATTGGTTCATTGGCACGAAGCAAAGGGTAATGGTCGGTGGGTGTTTTGTGAAAGGAAGGCTGTTCCTGTGGGGTTCTAAGGGCTCAGTACTCGCCCCTTTGCTTTTTGTGGTATACATCGGTGATTTAGGCTTCAGTGTAGGTGGCATGATTAAGACATTTGCAGATGTTATGAAAAATGGCCTTGTGGTTGACAGTGAGGAACAAATTTGTAGACTGCAGCATGATATCAATGAACTGGTCACATGGGCAGAAAAGTGGCAAATGGAATTCAATCCGTAGAAGTGTGTGGTAATGCATTTGGAGAGGGGGAACAGGCAAAGGAATACACAATAAATGGTAAGATATTGAGAAGTGAAGAAGAACAGAGGGACATTGGAGTGCATGGCCACTGATCCATGAAGGTAGCAGAACAGGTGGATAAGGTGGTTAAGATGGCAATAGCAAAGGACTGCGGATGCTGGAATCTGATATAAAAACGGAAGATGCTGATAATATTCAGCAGGTCATTATTTCAGATTGTCTGATAAATATTACCAGAATTTATATTTTTATTATTGGTTAAGAAGTCCTAGGGGATACATTGCTTTATTAGCGAGGCATAGAATACACGAACAGGGAGGTAATGCTTGAACTGTACAAAACACGGGTTAGGCTACTGCGAGAGTACTGCGGGCAATTTTGGTCGCCACATTACAGGAAAGAGGTGATTACACAAGTGGGTACAGTGGAGGGTTATGAGGATGTTGCCAGGACAGGAGAATTTTAGCTATGAGGAAAGATTGGATAGGGTGGGATTGTTATCTATGGAACAGAGGAGGCTGAGGGGAGACATAATTGAGGCGTATAAATTTATGAGGGGCCAATCTGGAGTGGATAGAAAGGATCTATTTTCCTTCGCAGAAATGTCAATGATCAGTGGGATTAGATTTAAAGTAACTGGCCGAAGGATTAGAGATGTGTTGAGGAGAATCTTATTTACAAAAAGAATGCAGGTGGTTTAGAACTCACTACCAAACACAATTGAAGAAAGTACTTGGTTATGTTTTCAAGTGCTGTAACCTATAGGGTTACGGACCCAGAGCTGGCAAGTGGGATAAGGCAAAATAGCTCTTTTTCGTCCGGCAAAGACACGATGGGTCGATTGGCCTCCTAATGTGCCATAAATTTCCGTAATTCTATTATTCTCTGAACTCACCTCTTACCCTTCAATAACCCAGGGAATACAAGCCTAGTTTATGTTAACTCTCCTCATATACTAACCCTTGGAGCCCTCATAACACACTGATGAATCTGCACTGCAATCCACGTTCAAAATATCCTTTCTAGGGAGCAGTGCGCAGAACTGTACACAGTGGCCTAACCAGGCCTCTGTTTTGCTGTCACAAAACTTCATCCCAAATATATTGTGCAAGCAATTGTCTGATATTTTGCACCGGCCATTCCACTATTGAAGCATTGCTATTGCGCCGCTGCGACGGCCGAGTGCTTTAGGCAGTGGACTTACAAACCCTGCGAAGATTGGAACCATGCTCCCAGCGATTCTGCTTCAATTTCTTTATTTTCTTTCATCGGCTCCCTGTAAAGATCGTTGGCCCCGAAACTGATCAGAATTCCCTCCACTGCACTTTATTACACTGATTAATGCAAAGCTGTTGTTCCAATGGGAAGCACTCATAATTTATCGGCATTAATTAGATATTGTGGATTTGTTGGAAAACATTTGCAAAGCCCAGTGAGGAATATACACACAGAACAGCACGAAAAATAATACATTTAATGAAGAGCCCTGCAATGTTTGGAAGGAAATGATTGGAAACGCGGTTTGGTTTTATATGCTGAACAAGAATTAAAAAGTGTGTAAAACGGCCGCAGCAGGACTCCTTCCTGCAATCTTCTGATAACATCAGGATTTGAACTCCTTGTCGATTAGGCCACGCGGATGCAAGACAAGCTAATCGTAATAATGAGTGATTAAACACCGTGACTGTGTTCATTTCAGTAACAACAGAAAATACTGGACATACTCCGCAGGGCAGGCAGCATCGAGCAGAGTGAAGCAGATTCAACATTTCGGGTCGAACCCTTCGTCAGAAATGGAATCAATTAGAGAAAGAGTTATTTTTAAGCAGGGGTGGAAGGAGGGGAGGAAAGAAGAAAGGGAAGGTCTATGATAGGATGGAAGGCAGGAGAGATTGACTGACACAAGGATGATGGTGAAAGTCAAAAGGAGAGGTAAAGGGACAAGTTAACAAATAAGAAATGGCTCCAGATGAGGTGTGAATGATGATGGCAGCAGCAGGAACAGTTACCATGCGAGGAAACATGAGAACAAATTAAAAAATATAAAGAAATACAGGGGCCAATTTACAGCCTGAAATTGTTCAACTGGATGTTAATCCAGAAGGCTGTAAAGTGCCGAAAAGAAAGATGTGGTGCTGTTCTTCGAAATTATTTTGAGCTTCCTTGGAACAGTGTAACAGGCGAGGTCAGAGTGGGAGGGGAGCAGAGATTATAGTGACAGGCGATCCGAAGCTCGTGGTCATGCTTGCGCACTGAACGGAGGTTCAGAAAGGGAATACACATTGGGGCAGAAATTCGGATCGGGGGCTTGCCGCGCGTGCAAGCCCCCGATCTGCACTTACCCGACGCGCCTGCCGTTCACCTCCAGGGACGCCTGGAATTCCTTTTTGAAAGAGAAGAATCCCGGGCAGCGTATGACGTCACGCCGCACAGGAGTGCAGCCAGCGTGAAGCCTGTAGCGCGCTGTGCAACTGAGACACGCCCCTTAAGGTCTCATTGTAATAGGACACGCCCCCAATCTTTCCAAGCAGCTGCAGAGGACTTTGTAGTTACTCAGCTGCAGGGAAAGTAGGTCATCTGCTATTTTATGAATGTTTTGTGAACTTTTATAAAATTTTAAAAACGTTTAAATGATTTTGATGACTCTTAGATAGTTTTAAAGAGAATTGAAGCTATTTAAGCCTTTTTTAAAGCCTTGAAAACATTCTATTAATTCTTTTCAGTTAATTAGCAAAGTGAAATGGCTGGAATGAGCACATTTCACGTGATTAAAAGAACTCAGAACTTCACTGATGATGACCTCAGCAATCTCCTCAACGTCACAGTGCAGAGCCACTTTGGTCCCAGGAGCCAGCAGCTGCGCCAGTCATGATGCAGGGCAGCGTAGAATTGCCTCAGCAACAACCCTTTCCTCAAGCCGCTGCTGAAGAGCAGGAACAATCTGACAGGGCCCTTGCAAATAGATCTGGAGGGCTCCAGTCACGGGCAGTGAAAAGGCGCAGGAAACGTTAGAGTGTCACCTTCAGCTCACTCCGCCACCTTCAACCCTCAGTCGCACAGGCCAGTTGGCAAATCGTTAAATAGTTATATTTTTCACTTTATTTAAATGTTAAATGGTTCTTACATATTTAAATTCAAGTGTTTATTTACGAAGGACAGGATAGGTAACCATATCGTTTCAGCAGTACACCCAGTTATCAATGTTGAAAGAATTTAAACATTTATTTAACTTCAAAAACTTTTACAACAAATGTTACAAAATTATAAAATAGCTAGTTTGCACTTTGATTGTCTGTATTGCAGTAAGAAAGTAAAAGTTACTGTAAAATGTTTACACTTTCTTTTCTAACAGTCACCATTTTGCACATGTTTGAAAACGGTAAAAGAGGTAGTGAGCATCTTAATTTTTGTAATTTCACTAAGAATCAAACACAAATGAGTTAAACCTGTTTACAAAGTGATTTCAAAATTGTTAACGTTAACATTTTTAAATTGCATAAAATAGGTCATTAACATCGTTGAACAAAGAAAGAAAGACAAGTAAAAGTGAACTCTTTCCAATAACACTTCCTCACAGTTCCTGTCCATAAATGTTTTTAAAGTTCATAACTGTTACTTAAAATTTACAAGTTGTTCACTTTATACATTGAAACTGAATCTGAAAAGTTTTTGATTATGCAATAAAAGGTCACAGTTTCACTTCAATTTGTGTCTGCTTCTGTATTTGCCTTGCGGGGGGAGGGGTAGTTACAGGGCGTAAGTACTGCCTGAAGGTGTTGGCTACCAGCAGTTCGCGAGCAGCCTTAGATTCGGCGGCACTGGGCTCCTCACCATGAGGCCTGGCAGCATACACATTGACATCGCCTTCTTCCTCCATTTCAACAGGCAGCTGTTCCTCATTGTTAAGGGTCAGTCCTTCCTGCAGGGCAAGGTTGTGCAAAGCACAACAGGCCAGCACAATCCTTGCCACTTTCTGATGAGAGTACTGCAAGGTCCCCCCTGACCTATCCAGACACCAAAAGCGTTATTTCAGAACTCCTATTGTCCTCTCCACCACTTGACGTGTTGACGCATGTGCATGGTTGTATCACAGGACTACTCCTCACACAGATGTAGCTGTTCAGAGTAAATGGAAATAGTTGTTACAGTTATTTTAATAAACTGAGTGCCTATAACATCAACTCGGCCGATGCCAGGAAGCATGCTTTAACGGCTTGCAAACACATCCTTCCCACCTGATGAATATCACAGGCCTAGATCCTTTTCTAATAAATTACATTTGCAGAAATTCATCATTACATAAATACATTCATCCACGTACTGAAAGGAATACATACATAAATGCACATCCTTAAAGGAATATATACAGACATACATACAATCATACATACATACTTAATAAATATTACTGATGACAATTTCATTTATTAAGCATTTTATTATTTTTAAAACAGTAAATTTCACATTTTATAAAAATAAATTCAATGAGGCCTTGTCCACAACAGCCACAATTGCTCCTTTTACCTACATTACTGAAAAACAGTTTTAAACAAAAAAAATTTTTAAACTTACCTCAGCCTTTCTTAAAACAACTTTCCTCCCTTTCCCAAACAGGAATAGAATGACTTTTAGAAGCTCCACGATTACAGACTTCTTCCTCCACAGCTTCTCGATAGCTTTACTCCTGCTTTTTTCATTTCCAAGTTGTCAGGACTTACCCTCACTGAATCCATGAATGAAATCGACGAAGTTCACTGTGCACGCGCTGCCTGTGCAGTCGCAAGTGCTGTGCCTCTGAACCCCTTCGTTCAGAGGATAGGAAATGCCGGTTTTCCCCGCATGCGCTGTGCATGCTGAAAACCGGCGTTTCCTCCGGCCAGACGCGTGAGTACCCCGACTGTACTCACGCATTTGGAATGGAATTACTGGGCCATTAAATGGTAGGACACTGAGTTGTGTAGAAGAACAAAGTGACCTTGGAGAGCAGGTCAACTGATCCCTGAAGGTAGCAGGCCAGGTAGAGAAGGTGGTTAAGAAGACATGCGGAATGCTTGAATTTATTGTCCGTGGCATAGAATATAAGACCAGGGGGTTTGTGCTCCGAATTAAAAAAAACACTAGTTAAGCTTCATCTAGAGTACTGCGTGCAGTTCTGATCACCACATTACAGGAAAGATGTGACTGCACTAGAGAGGATACACAGGAGATTTATAAGGATGTTGCCGGGAGTAGAGAATCTTAGTTATGATGAAAGACTGGTTAGGCTACGTCTGTTTTCCTTGGAACAGAGAAGGCTGAGGGTAGACCTTATTGAGGTGTATAATATTATGAGGAGCCCAGATAAAGTGGATAGAAAGGACCTATTTCCCTTAGCAGGGTGGTCAAAAACCAGGGGGCACAGATTTAAAGTAATTGGTGGAAGGTTTAGTGGGGATTTGAGGGGAAATTTCTTCACCCAGACGATTGTGGGTGTCTGGAACTCACTGCATGAAAGGGTGGTTGATGCAGGAACCCTCACCATATTTAAAACTACCTGGATGTTTATTTGGGATGCTCTGACCTGCAGGGCAATGGTCCAAGAGCTCGGAAGTTGGATTGGGTTGGATAGCTCCTTGTTGGCCGGCGCGGACCCGATGAGCCAAAATGACCTCCTTTCGTGCTGTAACTTTCTATGATTCTATGATCTATGATTCTAGGTATTCCGCAAAACTGTCACCCAATCTGCTTTGGTCACAAATGTAGAGGCGACCACATCGTGAGCAGTGAATACACTAATTAATTGTAAGAAGTACAAGGAAATCGCTGATTCACCTGGAAGGAATGTTTTGGGCGATGGACGGTGGGAAGTGAGGAGGTAAAAGGGCAGGTGTTGCATCTCCTGCGCTTGCATGGTAAGGTACCGGGCGAAGGGGAAGGGGTGTTGGGGTGATAGAGGAGTGGACCAGGGTGTTGGGCAGGGTGTGGTCCCTTCAGAATGCTGAAAGTGTTGGGATGGGGAAGATGTGTTTGTTGGTGGGATCATGCTGGACGTGGCAGAAGGGCGGCAGATGATCCATTGAATGTGGATGCTGCTGGGGTGACAGGTGAGGACAACGTGACCCCTATCATGGTTCTGCGAGGGAGGGGAAGGTGTGAGAGCGGAAGTGCGGAAAATGGAATGGACATGGTCGAGGGCCATGTCAACCATGGTAGAGGGGAATCCTCGGTTGAGAAAAAATGTAGACATACCAGAAGCTTCCACTAGTATGGAAGGTTGTATCGTCACACCAATGGCGGATATGGAAAAAGTGGGAGAATGGAATACAGTCTTTATAGGAAGCGGGGTGGGAGGAAGTAAATTCAAGGTGGCAGTGGGAGTCAGTGGGCTTATAGTGTCATTGTTCTCGCTCAGGTCAACATCCCAAGCATCAAAGCTTTGACCACGCTCGATCAGATCCGATGGATGGGTCACATTGTCCGCATGCCCAATACGAGGCTCTGACAACAAGTGCTCTACTCAAGAGCTGCAACATGGCAAGAGAGCCCCAGGTGGTGTGGAAGTACAGTTTCTCAATTAGACACAAAATGGCTTCCTAGGCATAGAACAAAAACTCAAATGGCCGACAGCATGATTCACTAAAGGCAAGGGGATGAGACATACATACTCCTTATCTGTGACAAGCTTAACAAGGAGCCTCAGTTACCAAACAAACAGCCAAGGACATGATAAGGTAAACATCAGCCCACGGGCCCAGTTGGTACAGTGAGAGAACAGAAGGAACAGAGAGATCCCATAATAAAGGATTCATTAATCTTTCCCAAAGGTATTTCTGTTCGTTTTTCTAACGCAGCCCGGAATAGGTTGCTTCAATAATTCGCAAGGTCTGTGCCTTTGTAATCAGTTATGATTCAATACTATGTCATGTGGCATAGAAAGCCTGTTTTGCTTTTTACTGTATAAATATGTTACAATTTCTGTATTACTTTGAAGAGGTCTGATGTAGCCCTTGTCTACACAACTCTTCCCTTGCAAGCAAATAAAGCCTGCCTTTAACGATACTTTGTGTTTAAGAGTCTTACTCGGGAGTCGAGACTTTGACAGTATTACTTGGAGGTTCCACCGAGATCGCTTGCTGCCTTTTGGTATGTCACGGACAAGGACATCGTGAATCTCTAATGATAGATCCTGAATGGCCACAGTGAAGCTTTATCACATAAAAGGATTTTTCATTAGATATTAAGTTGGTGTGGTCTGTTTCTTCCGACGGGAGTACTGCGATCTAGTTAAGACTCATGTTTTAGACTTGAGTTGAATCCTGTAACTTTTGCTTCTTTTATTGTTGACCACTGAAAGGAGGAGAATACTGGCAACTCAAGTCTTTAAAGAAAAAGTATCGGGCAAAGAAGGCAAGAGGAAAGTCGACAGGGCTGAGTCCCAGACAGATAAGATACGAAGTTAAAACTGCAGTATCAAGGGTGGGTCCCTTGATCAAGGGTGGGTCCCTTGAGCCGGGGCTGAGTCCCGCGGCAGAAAGTATCGTTTGAGAATTGTCACTGTAATTTTTTAAGATCTGTATTATCAGGCTCAGGATTATTCTCCGTTGAGATACCTTCTACAAGGGTTCAAGCCCCTCGCATTAAAGCAGAAGGATTCTATATTGTTTTAAAACTCTCACATAAAGTATAAGTTAAACGTTAAGGACTCAGATTGTAGTGGCGTACAACGCAAACTGAGAATTGACTATTTGTTTAGTTTAAAGTATAAGATAAATGTCTGAATATTTGGTCTGTTTGCCTGTTTGGCCAGCTGCATTGCTTATCATTTCTTTGACTGTTGTTATTACTTGTTATTTTTCATCACTTATGGTCCTTTGGACAGTCAGTAATAGTCGTAAGGGGGTAAGGGGTGAAACTTGCGATCTAGAAGAAGAGAGCCTAGTTAAAAAAAAAACATACAAACTAAGATGGGAGCTGCACAGAGCATCATCCCAGAAAAAAAAGGAACTCCCGCTTCTTATGTCTTTACCTACTATGGTCAGATATCCATAAATGATTTACCTAAGTGGGCTAGATGGACCAAGAAAGACAGACACCCTTTCCCCGTGGATGGTACATTTAATCTAGACAGAATCACGTGCCTAGAAAACTGCCTAGCAGGCAGAGACCCAAGGAGAAGGGGTGCAAAGTCAGTAAATTGGTCTGCCATCTCAGATTGGAAAAGGGAAGCAGAAAAACGTAAGGAACGCAGCATATTAGCTAGTAAAATTGAGAACAAAAATAAGACGAGGATCAGGGATGGTTCAGAAGACCAGCCCCGCCTCCTGAATACGAAGTGCAACAACAAGGCGCAGCGGGTGGTGAATCACCCGACCCCAGTGCTGTAAGTCAGGAGAATATAATCAACACTAGATAATATAATTGAGACAACTCAGAAAAGGGATGAAGACGTTGAGGATTATATAGAAAGAATGGAAGCAGTTATGGAACAGCATTCGGGTATGACAAAAGAAAATTACCAAATCCCTTTAATTAATGCCCTTGTAAAGGGCCTCAGAACAGAACTTAAGGAACCGTTGACTTTAGTTTGCCTTGACTGGAGACATAAAACCATTCCTGAATTGACACAAATCTTGGAAGGAATACAGGAAAGGAATAAAGATCAAAAGAGTAACATTTTTTTTTTCTTAATGGAGCAGGCAGCTTCTCCAGCCCCGACCGCCCAGACTACTATTTACTACCAGGGTCAAAACAGGGCACGAGGTAGAGGGTATAACAGAGGCAGATTCTGAGGCAGGGGTAGAGGAGGTGGTGGCAGGGGCCAGTGGAACGGAGGAGGAAATACAAGCTCATGTTTTAATTGTGGTCAGATCGGACACTGGAAGTCCGACTGCCCGTTCCCCAAGCAGCAGAATCAAGAATGGGGAGGTGCCCCAAACAATGTAAATACCCAATCCCAGGTTCACACTCGTCCACAGGCAGGTTTTACAACAGGGAACCCCTGGGAAACTCAAAATACAGAAGGACAATCCGGAATGCCAGTGCAAAATTATTCAGCATGATGCAGAGACGCAGCCTCAGACGTTACCCACCTCCTGCACTTACCCTTAGTATCACTAAATTCTAGAGATGAGCCATATCTATCCATAAATATGCAAGGCAAGAAAGCACCTTTTCTTGTCGACACAGGAGCCACAACCTCACTATTGACAAAACAATACGCTACAGGAATTCCATGCACTGACAAGGATGATACCTGCATAGGATTTTTTCTGGTGTCTCACAGACTCTGACATGGTCACAACCGATATAAATATGAGCAGATAATTTTTCTGGCCAACATGATTTTTTGTTATCAGACGACGCCCCCATGAACCTTTTAGGGAGAGACTTGTTGTGCAAAATGCAGGCAACAATAATTTGTCCAGAAAAGGGACTGCAGATACACGTTCCAACCGATAGATGTACTATGTGCCTTTTACCAGAACAGCTGGCCCATGAATCTGCATTGCACTGCCTTTTATGAAGGCACGGGAATAGACACGACTAGGTTGTGCAGGTTAGGTTGATTTGGCTATGATAAATTGACCCTTAGTGTTAGGGGATTAAATACGTGGGGTTACGGGGATGGGGTGGGATATGTGTCGGTGCAGGCTCGATGGGCCGAAATGGCCTCTATCTGCACTGTAGATTCTGTGGTCTGTGGTAATAGACAGTTACTCAATTGGATCCCGTTGCATGCGGCCTGCCTGGATGCCTGCCAATTTTAGCTGCTGCCTATTACGCTGTACAACAGGCTCAAGGCATCACGCTTAATCACCGAACTGTTTTGTTTGTACTACATTCAGTAGAAGTTCTGTTATCAAAATACGCCACTCAGCATCTAACATCAGCCCGTAGCAGCAAATATGAGGTTGAACTGTTATCCAACTCCAATCTCATAATTCAAAGATGCTCAGTTTTGAATCCAGCCACGCTGCTCCCAACAGAAGAGGATGGAATCCCACACTGCTGTGACACGGTTACCCAGTTAGCTACCAAGCCCCGAACAGATCTATCTGAAACTCCTGTTCCTAATAGTGACTTGGTATTCTACGTAGATGGATCGGCCCTTAGGGATGACAAGGGATCACCTAGGGCTGGGAATGCCGTTTCTGATGATCATTTAGTTGTGGAAGGGCTCTCACTACCTCAATCATTTTCAGCGCAACAAGCAGAACTCTTCGCTCTTACCAGAGCTTGTATATTGGCTACTCATCAAACTGTTAACATTTATACCGACTCCAGGTATGCTTTTGGAGTTGCTCACGATTATGGACAGATCTGGAAATTAAGGGGATTTCTAACTTCCTCAGGATCAACCATTAAGAATGCTGAACAAATCAAGAATCTTTGAAGGCTCTAGTGTTTCCCACTAAGATTTCAGTTATTAAATGTCAGGCTCATACAGGTAGTCAGGATCAGATATCCTTGGGTAATGAGCGATCAGATAGAGCTGCTAAATCAGCCACTCTGTCAGATACAGGGCCACAGGTCTCAGCCTTTGTTTTGCGTCAACAGAAATCAGATAATGACCCACCTTCTATTCATGATGTTTTAGCCTTTCAGTCACAGACTAACTCGGACGAAGTGTTAAGTTGGGCAAAGGATTTTTGCTTTAAAATGCCTGAAGGAGTATGAGTTCACCATGACGGCCGCATGGTGGCTCCAAAGTCTTTACTTCCATGGATTGCCCGATGCATTCATGTTTTCACGCATGCGGACAAAGGGGGGATGGCAGACTATGTTAATCAAACATGGTATGCACCAGGTATTTCGGCAATTGCAAAACAAATTAGTGAAAGGTGCACCATTTGCCAGGAAATGAATCCAGGCAAGACAGAGAAAGTACAGGCTGCCTCCCACCCAAATCCATCAGGCCCTTTCGTACATTTACAAATGGATTTTATTGAATTACCTCCATGTTTAGGATTTAAATATGTGTTAGTAATTACAGATATGTTTTCAAGATGGGTCAAAGCTTTCCCATGTAAAAAGAATAATGCTGTAACAGTAGCAAAGTGCTTGTTAAAAGAAATCATACCAAGGTTTGGAATACCTATGCAGCTTTCAAGCGACAGAGGATCGCACTTCACTGGAGCAATTATAAAAGGACTATGTAAAGCTTTGCAGATTAACCAGCATCTTCACTGCAGTTATCATCCACAATCCGCAGGACTGGTGGAAAGACATAATGGAGTGCTGAAGAATAAACTTTCTAAACTTTGCAATGAAACGGGACTATGGGTCGAACGATTACCCTTAGCATTGATGATAATGCGAGCAGCAACTAACAGGTCAAATGGACTGTCTCCACATGAGATTGTTATGGGACGACCCCTAAGACTGCCATTCTCAGCACCATTTACGGTGAAACAAATGGACATTCATAAAATGGACGAGGCTATGCTAAACTATTGCATTGCATTAACTAAATGTATTTCCAGCTTTCACCAACAGGTAAAGGAAGCTCAAACGAGTCCAGCAGAGGGAAAGTGCCACGACTTGGAACCAGGAGACGACGTCTATGTGAAGGTTTTTAAAAGAAAGAACGGTCTGCAACCACGCTTCGAAGGACCATATCAAGTGCTCCTAACAACAAACACAGCCATAAAAGTCAAGGAAAGATCTTCCTGGATTCACGCAGCCCACTGCAAGAAGGCGCCGAATAAAGACAATTGATTTTTTGAAAGACTCTAACAATGAAGGCGTTACTTATATTTTGTATACTAATCGGACTACTGAGTCTAAAATGCCAAGGAGATGGGGAAAGATCCCGAAAGAAACGAGAATTACACGTGAATACTTTTTGTACATGTCTTACGAATATGCTAGACGCAGTAAGTCAGTATGAAAACCCAAAGAACCAAGGCTGGGCTGACTGGATATTGGGAGGATGGCTGGGATCAGTAGGACAAATATTATTGCATGGACTAGTAATAGTGATAGCGCTGATTGTATGCATTGCTCTGTTTGTCACAACGATTAAGTGTTGTTGCAATAGGTTGGGCAAGGCAGTCTTGCCTGCGATGAATATGATGATACAGAGAGAAGTAAAGTCAGTAGAGGAAAAGAATGGTCCCCTAGATGAGGAACTGAGACGATTGAGTAAAATACAATTATAGGGATTAGAAAACTTAGACAAATATATACATATATAGACTCCACATGCTCTCCTCTTTCTGCAAAACACATTTTCCATTTAAATGGGAACTGCAGGCTAGGAAAAGAGAGAGGACTTCTTTCAACAACAAGCCAGTGTCGTCGACTTTGTTTATCACTTGGTCCGCACTTTGGGGGCTTATATAGAAGCACTTGTGCATGGGGAGAACCCCACAGGTTAGTTATAATCTGTGTGGGCCATGAATTAGTCCTCCTCTATAAACCGCTGTTCCCTGTCTTTTAGAAAGTGCATAGTGGCAGTAGAACTGCAGGCTAATATAAGCTGCAGGGAAAATTAGAACTGCAGGCTAATATAAGCTGCAGGGAAATTAGAACACTGCAGGCTAATATAAGCTGCAGAAATACAAAGGCATAAACCTGAAATCAAATCAAACATAATTAAACCCTACAAAAACACACGCCCAAACACTAAGAATAGACAGAGAAGAAAGACGATCTTAAACAAGGTCAACCATCAATACAGGTAAATCCCGGGGATGGTTCCAAATGGAAAAGAAGTCGGTATCCTTGGCTAAAATTTAAATTTAGTATGAGGACCGATAAGAAGAGGTTAATTTCAGTTATGTTGTCCTAGTAAGGACAAAAGGGAAGAATGTGGAAGTACAGTTTCTCACTTAGACACAAAATGGCTTCCTAGGCATAGAATAAAAACTCAAATGTCCGACAGCATGATTCACTAAAGGCAAGGGGATGAGACATACATACTCCTTATCTGTGACAAGCTAAACAAGGAGCCTCAGTTACCAAACAAACAGCCAAGGACATGATAAGTTAAATATCGGCCCACGGGCCCAGTTGGTACAGTGAGAGAACAGAAGGAACAGAGAGATCCCATAATAAAGGATTAATTAATCTTATCCCAAAGGAATTTCTGTTCGTTATTCTAACGCAGCCCGGAATACGTTGTTTCAATAATTCGCAAGGTCTGTGCCTTTGTAATCAGTTATGATTCAATACTAGGTCATGTGGCATAGAAAGCCTGTTTTGCTTTTTACTGTATAAATATGTTACAATTTCTGTATTACTTTGAAGAGGTCTGATGTAGACCTTCTTCCCTTGCAAGCAAATAAAGCCTGTCTTTAATGATACTTTGTGTTTAAGAGTCTTACTCGGGAGTCGAGACTTCGACAGTGGGCAGAGGAAAACTTCAAGGACACTCTTAAAGCCTCCTTGAAAAAGTGTCACATCCCCACTGACACCTCGGAATCCCTGGCCCAAAATCACACAAAGTGGAGGAGAAACATCCGGGAATGCACCGAACATAGAAACATAGAAACATAGAAGATAGCAGCAGGAGTAGGCCATTCGGCCCTTCGAGCCTGCTCTGCCATTCAATGAGATCATGGCTGATCATCCAAATCCTCGCACCCGGTCCCTACACCGACAGTCATCCCACCCAAGCCCTATCCCCGTAACCCCACGTATTTAATCCCCCCTAACACTAAGGGCCAATTTATTATCATGGCTAACAGCTTGAGGCACTTTGGCAGGAGCAAGTGGAAGACATGCGCAAGCTGCGCAAGGAGCGCACGTCAACCCAAACATCACACCCATCAGCCCCTTCAAACACCGTCTTCCCCAGCTGTGACAGAGACTGTAGGTCCCGCATTAGACTCAATATCCTGAGAACTCATTTTTAATGTAGAATCAAATAATCCTCAGTCCCGAGGGACTGCCTAAGAAGCAGAAGTGTCGATATTGGTCGATAGCCTCTTCACAGAAATGGAGACAGAGAATTCGAGGAAGAGAAGGGAAGAGTCAGAGATGGAATATCTGAAGGTGAGGGACGGGTGGAAATTGGAACAAAAGTGAAACAAATGATCTAGTTCAGGGCGAGAGCAAGAAACGGCACCAATACAGTAATCAATGTACTGGAAGAAGAGGTGAGGGAGGGGAACTGAGTAGGACCAGTACAAAGAATGTTCCACATATCACATGAAAAGGCAGGCATAGATAGGGCCCATGTGGGTGCCCATAGCAACACCTTTAATTTGGAGGAATTGAGTGGAGTCAAAGGAGAAGTTGTTCAATGTGAGAACAAGTTCAGCTAAGTGGAGGAGGGCGGTGGTGGATGAGGATTGGCTGGGCGTCTGTTCAAGGAAGAAGTGGAGCGGCTTAAGGCCGTCCTGGTGGGGGTGGATGTGTAGAAGGATTGGACTTTCATAATGAAAAGAAGATGATTCAGGCCGGGATACTGGAAACTGTTGAAGTGGCAGAGGGTGTCGGAAGAGTCACGAATGTAGGTGGAAAGAGACTGGACAATCCGAGAAAAAATAGAGTCGAGATAGGGAGAAATCAATTTTGTGGGGCAAGAATCGGCTGCAAAGATTGGTTTACCAGGGCAGTCCTGTTTGTGGATCTTGGGAAGGAGGCAGCAGTGGGCTGTGTGGTGTTGAGGTTGGCGGCCATGGCGAGAAGATCTCCAGAGGAGATGAGGTCAGTGACAGTCTTGGAAAAGATTGCTTGATGTTCTGTAGTGGGGGCATTGTCCAGCGGGGTAGGTAGGAGGCGGTGTCAGAAAGTTGCCATTCAGCCTCTGCACGGTAGAGGTCGGTTCGCCAAACAACAACAGCATCACCCTTGTCAGTAGGTTTAATGACAATGTTAGGGTTGGATCGGAGAGAACGGAGTGCTGCAAGTTCATAGGGAGGTAAGTTGGACAGAGTGAGGGGAGCAGGGAACAGGGAACTAGAGATGGCCGCTTTCATTTCAGTCCCATTCTTTGCAATCCATAGCCAACAGAGAATGATAATGCAGTAGATGTAATGTATCTGGATATTCAACAGGCCTTGGATAATGTTACCCATATTAGACTGATGAACAAGGTCAGATAATGCAGTCAGGGGACAAGTAGCAGAATGAATGGCTGGCTGGCTTCAGGACAGAAGGCAGAGTGTTGTAGTAAATTGTAGCTTATTCACAGTGGCAAAAAGTGGGTAGTTATGCTCCACAAGAAACAGTGCTGGAACCACTGCTGTTTGCAATTTATATTAACGATTCAGATTTAGGAATCAAAAACACAATTTATAAATTTGCAGATGACACCAAATTGGGGGGGTAGTCAACACTGAGGAGGATTGCAACAAATTACAGGAGGACATTAATAAACTTGCAGAATGGGCATATAATCGGAAAATGAAGTTCAACACAGATAAATGTGATGTATTACATTATGGTAAGAAGAATAGGGAGGTCACTTATCACTTGGAGGGTGCGAGTCTTGGTGGAATAGAGGAATAAAGGGACCTCGGAGTAAAAATACACAAATCACTAAATCACAAGGCCCTAAAAAATAAATTGAAGCACTAGGGTTGATTTCTAGAGGGATAGAATTTCAAAGTAGGGAAGTTATGCTAAACCTGTATCGAACATTGGTTTGACCAAGGGTACAGAGAAGATTTACAAGGATGATACCAGAAATGCGAGGATATATGTATCAGGAAAGGGTGAATAGGCTGGGTCTCTGTTCTCTTGAAAAAAGAAGGCGGAGGAGCCACCTAAGAGAGATCAATAAAATTATGAAAGGTTTTGACAGACTGTATACAGAGCGAATATTTCCACTTGTGGGGAAGAGCATAACTAGAGAACATCAATATAAGATAGTCACCAAGAAATACAATCGGGAATTCAGTAGAAACTTCTTTACCCAAAGAGTGGTGAGAATGTGGAGCTCACTACCACAGGGAGTGGTTGAAGCGAATAGTTTAGGTGCATTTAAGGGGAGGCTAGACAAGCACATGAGGGAGAAGGGAATAGAGGGTTATGCTGATAGATTTAGATGAGGAAAGATGGGAGGAGGCTCGAGTGGAGCATACACTCAGGCATGGACTGAATGGCTTGTTTCTGTGCAGTATGGTAATAATGAGTGATTAAACGCCGGGATTGTATTTATTTCAGTTCAATTCTTTGCAGTCCAAACCAATCAGCGGCTGTGAGCCATTCATTGATTGTAATACGAGAAGTACCGATGGATGTGGAATTGTACATTTAATGCTGGAAGCATTCCACAGATCAGAACTCAGGATCTCCAGCTTTGCTTCCAAGTATTGCAGGTCCCCCGTGAATTACAATCCAAACTTTTTAACAAATAACAAAATTAAGAACCTACCCTCCTCACCATAATCAAACATCTCCTACAGGAATCAAACCCGTGACCTAGGCGTTATTAGCATTACGCTCGAACTAACTGAACCAACTTGTTAAGTTTAACTTATGGTTCATTGCTGTTTATTTGTCAGATCAGTCAGTTTTTCTCAGAAGTCTCTATTTATATGGAGTCTTTCATAGAAGCATAGACTGGTTCTTCTTCTTAGGCAGTGCCTCGGAACCGAGGATGACTTGCTTCCACGTTAAAAATGAGTTCTCAGGTGACTGATGAGTCCAATGCGGGACCTCCAGTCTCTGTCACAGGTGGGGCAGACGGTGATTGAAATGTTGGGTGGTTGGGCTGCTTAGGTTGATGTCCGCTCCTTCTGCTGCTTGCGCTTGGCTTCCACTTGCTCCCTACGAAGAGGCTCGAGGTGATCAGAAGGAGGCCATTTGGCCCATCGAGCCTGTGCTGGCTCCCTGCAAGAGCACTACAGCTTGTCCCACTCCCCCGCCCTTTCCCTGTAGCCCTGCAATTATATTCCCTTCAGGTAGTTGACAATTCCCCTTTGAAAGCCACTATTGTTTCAGACTGCAACACCCTTTCAGGCAATGCATTCCAGATCCTAACCATAACATTTCAATTTCTTAAAACAAGCGGTGAGATTACAGTAAAATAAAAAGCAAAATGCAGCAGATGCTGGATGTGGAGTTGTTCATTAAATGCTGGCAACACTCCGCAGGTTCGGGAACATCTGTGGACAGAGAAACACAGGGTTAACCTATCAGGTCCATGAGCTCTCAGCAGAGCTGAGCTTTTGCAGGTTTGCAACAAAATATTGCAGGTGCCGTGTGAGTTTCCTTCCAAACATTATAAGCAGCTCAAAATAATAACAATAAGAAACCACCCTCCCCACCAAAAAATGTAAATGGCCCATACGGGGCAGAAAGCTGGAAATTATAGACCAGTCAACCTAACAGCTGTCGTTTGGAAAATGCTGGAATCCTTCATTAAGGAAGCAGTAGCAGGGTATTTGGAAAATCAAAACGCAGCCAAGCAGAGTCAGCATGGTTTTATGAGCGGGAAATCATGTTTAACAGCTTTGCTGGAGTTATTTGAGGATGTGCTGAGAAGGGTTGACAAAGGTCAGCCAGTGGATGTGGTGTATTAGGATTTCCAGAAGGCATTCGATAATGTGCCACATAAAAGGTTACTGCATAAGATAAGAGCTCGTGGAGTTGGGCATAATATATTAGCATGGATAGCGAATTGGCTAACTAACAGAAAGCAGAGAATCGGGATAAATGGGTCCTTATGGTAACTAGTGGGGTTCCACAGGAATCGGTGCTGGGGCCTCAACTATTTACAATCTACATTAATGAATTGGATGAAGTGACCGAGTGTAATGTAGCCAAGTTTTCGGATGGGTGGGAAAGCAAGTTGTGCAGAGGACTTAAATAATCTGCAAAGGGATATAGACAGGCTAACTGAGTAAACAAACATTTGGCAGATGGAGTATAATAAGGGAAAGTGCGAGGTTACCCACTTTGGCAGGCAAAATAAAAAAACAAATTATTATTTAAATGGAGACAGATTACAAAATGCTACAGTTCAGAGGGACCTCGGGGTCCTTGTGCATGAAACACAAAATGTTAGCATGCAGGTACAGTAAGTAATCAAAAAGGCAAATTGAATGTTGATCTTTATTGCAAAGGTGTTGGAGATAAAAAGCAGGGCAATCCTGCTACAACTGTACAGGGTATTGGTGGGGCCACAACTTGAGTACTGCGTACAGTTTTGGTCTCCTTATTTAAGGACTGATATATCTGCATTGGAGGCAGTCCCGAGACGATTCACTCGGTTGATTCCTGAGATGAGGTGTTGACTTATGAAGAAAGGTTGAGCATGTTGGGCTGATACTCATTGGAATTTAGTAGAATGAGATGTGATCTTATTGAAATATATAAGGTACTGATGACGCTGGACAAGGTAGATGCAGAGAGGATGTTTCCCCTAGTGAGGAAATCTAGAACTCGGGGGCATAGGCTCAGAATAAATGCTCGCCCTTTTAGAACTGAGATGATGAGGAGTATCTTCTCTCAGAGGGTCGTAAATCTATGGAATTCTCTGCCCCAGAGAGCCGTGGAGGCTTGAATATTAAATACATTTAGCCTTGTTTGATTAAGAGGGAGAGAGAGAGAGAGAGAGAGAGAGAGAGAGAGAGAGAGAGAGAGAGAGTGAAGGAGCGAGAGAAAGTGCCTGTGACGGATCTTTGCTGGATCCATCCAGTTAGCACTACTCCCCTGCTCTTTCCCCATAGCCATGTACATGTTCCCTTAAAGTATTTGTCCAATTCTGTTATGAATGTTACTATTGAATCGGCTTCCGCCGTGCATTCCACATCATAACAGCTCGCTGCTGAAAAAACTTAATTCTGCATGTCGCCTCTGGTTCTTTTACCAATCATTTTAAATCGGTGCCTTCTATTTACCAAACCTTCTGTCACTGGAAGCAAGCACTCCTCATTTACTCTATCAAAACCTTCATGATTCTGAACACCTCTTAATCTTCGCTGCTCCAAGGAAAACCATCCCTAATAAGGGTTCAGTTAAGGGAAAATGTATAATCCCAAGAGATAAGTCAGGTTGTAGAGCAGTTAATGTTAAAGGCGCTCTATCTGAATGCACAATGCATTCATAACAAGAGAGATACATTAATGATACAAATAGCGATAAATACGTTTGATCCAGTAGCCAATACTGAGACGTGGTTTCAGGGTGACCAAATTTGGGAAAAAATATTCCCGGGTGCTTGAAGATTAGAAACGATAGGCATAATGGAAAATGAGGCGGGTAGCCCTAATTAAAAAGGATGAGATAAAGGCAGTTTTGAGAAAAGAACTTAGACCAGTAAATCAGAATGCAGATCCAGTATGGGTGGGGGTAAGACATAACAAAGGGCAGATAACAATAGTTTATAGGAACGCTAATTGTAATCATTTTGTTGCACAGTGTATAAATCAGCAAATTAGTGTAGCATATATCAAGGGTAATGCAATATACAAGGGGTCTATAATCTGCATAAAGTCTGCAAACAAAATTGGCAGAATGTTTTGGAGGATGAGTTCATGGAATGCTTCGAGACAGTTGTCTAGAACAATATTTCAAGCCAACTGGGGAACATGCTATTTTAGATTTAGTACTGTGTAATGAAATAGCGTTAATTAGTAATTTTATAGTAAAGGGTCATGTGGGTAAGAGTGACCATAATATGATGAAATGTCATATTAAGTTTCTGAATGATGTGGTTAAGTCAGAAGCTAGGGTCATAATTTAAACAAATGCAATTACAGGGGTTTGAGGGGAGACTTGTCCAACGTAGATTGATAAATGGGATTAAAAGATATGATGGTAAGAAAGCAATGGCAAACATTTAAATGAATAATTCATAATTCTCAACGAATGTAAAATCCCTAGAGGAATTAAAACACTCCACTGGAAAAGTTTTCCAACCATGGCTAACTAGAGATGTTAAGGGTAGTATTAGATTAAAAGCAGAGTCTTAAAATGTTGACAAAAAGAGTAGTAATCCTATGGATTAGGAGACTTTTAAAATTCAGCTAAGGATAGTCAAGAAATTGAAAAAGGGGGAGAAAGTACAATATGAGAATCAACTAGAAAGAAATATAAAAACAAATTGTAAACTTTTTAAGTATGTAAAAATGAAACGATTAGCGCAAGTAAACGTGGGTCCCTCAGAGGCCGAGAGAGCAGAATTTATAATGGTGGACAAGAAAATTGCATGGAAGTTAAACAACTATTTTGCATCTCTCTAAACAGAGAAGGCTCAAATGAAACACCAGAAATTGTGGATAACAAAAAGGACTAAAGATCATGAGGAACTTAAAGGAATTAATATTATTGAAGAAAAAGTAATGGAGAAATTAATGGGACTAAAAGCAGACAAATCCCCTGACCTGATGGCCTATATCCTTTGGTTTTAAATGGAGTGGCTGCAGATATAGTGCAGTAGAACTTTACAGCCTATGAAGTACTTTTTGAAGTGTAGTCACTTGTAGTGTAGGAAAGGCAGCAGCTAATTTTCGCACAGCAAGCTTCCACAAACTGCCATGTGATAATAACTAGACCATCTGTTGTAGTGATGATTGGTGAGGACACTGGGGATAATTCCCCTTCTTCGAAATAGTTGGATGGGAACTTTTACATCCTACTGAGAGAAAGAGACGGGCCAAGTGTTTGACAACTCATTTGAAAGACGGCACTTCCGACAGTGCAGCACTCCCTCAGTATTGCACTGGCGGGTCAGCCTAGATTATTGTCCTTAAGTCTCTGGTGTGCGACTATGAATTCACAGCTTTCTGACTTAGGTGCGAGGGTGCTACCAACTGAGCCACAGCTGACATAAAGCAACGGTTAGCAGAGGATGGTTTGGATCTTCCAGAAATCCCCAGATTCTAGAACGGTCCCCCTGCCTTGGAAGGCAGGAAATGTTACCCCGCTTTTCAAGAAAGGATGGAAAGAGAAAGCAGGGAAATAGAGGCCAGTTATCCTGATATCAGGCGTTGGAACAATGCTAGGATCTGTCATTAAGGACGCAGTAGCAAGGCAGTTGGAAAATCAGAATATGACTAGGCAGAGTCAACACGCTTTTATGAAAGGGAAATCGTGTTTGACACACCTGTTACAGTTTTTTGAGGGTGCAACTAGCAGGGTAGCTAAGGGGGGACCAGTGGATGTAGTATATTTGGATTTTCGGAAGTCATTCGATAAGGTGCTAAACAAGGGGTTGTTACACAGGATTAGTGCTCATTGTATTGGGTGTAATATATTGGTATGTACTGGGGATTGGCAAACTGACAGAAAGCAGAGAGCTGGAATAAACGGATGATTTTTGCAATGTCAGATAATGGAGTGACTAGTGGAGTGCTGAATGGGCAGTTCTTGACCCTCAGCTATTCACAATCTATATCAATGAATTAGATGAGGAGCCGTGTGTAATATTTCCAGGATTGTTGATGATACAATGCTCGGTGGGAAAATAATTTGTGAGGAGAACCTAAAGAGACTACAAATTTATATAGACATGTTATGTGATTGGGCAAGAAGTTGGCAGAGTGAGTTATTTATAATCGTTTATGGGATGCGAGCGTCGCTGGCAGGGCTAGCATTTATTGCCCATCACTAATTGCCCTGGATAAAGTGGTGGTGAGCCGCCTTCTTGAACCGCTGCAGTCCGTGTGGTGAAGGTGCTCCCACAGTGCTGTTAGGTAGGGACTTCCAGGATTTTGACCCAGAGACGATGAAGGATCGGCGATATACTTCTAAGTCAGAATGGTGTGTGACTTGGAGGGCAAATTGGAGGTGGTCGTATTCCCATGCGCTTGCTGCCCTTGTCCTTCTAGGTGGAAGAGGTTGCGGGTTTGGGAGGTGCTGCCGAAGAAGCCTTGGCGAGTTGCTGCAGTACACCTTGTAGATGGTACACACTTCAACCACAGTGCGCCAGTGGTGGAGGGAGTGAATGTTTAAGTGTTTGGCTGGGGTGCCGATCAAGAGGACTGCTTTGTCGTGAATGGTGTCGAGCTTCTTGAGAGTTGTCGGAGCTGCACTCATCCAGGCAAGTGAAGAGTATTCCATCACACTCCTTACTTGTGCCTTGTAGATGGTGGAAAGTCTTTGGGGAGTCAGGAGGGGAGACACTCGCCATAGAATACCTAGCGTCTCTCCTGCTCCTACTGCCACGTTATTTATGTTGCTAGTCCAGTTAAGTTTCTGGTCAATGATGACTTCCAAGGTGTTGATGGAGGGGCATTCGGCGATGGTAATACCGTTGACTGTCAAGTGGAGGTGGTTACACTCTTGTTTGTTGGAGATAGTCATTGCTTGTTACTTCTATGGTGCGAATATTACCTGCCACTTATCAGCCGAAGCCTGAATGTTGTCCAGGTCTTGTTACTTGCGGGAATGGACTGCTTCCTTATCTGAGTTGTGAATGGCACTGAATACTGTGCAGTAATCAGCGAACTTCTCTATTTCTGATCTTATGTTGGAGGGAACTTCATTGATGAAGCAGCTGATGATGGTTGGGCCTAGGACCTGGGGTTCCGCAGGGCTGAGTGTTAGGTCACTTGCTTTTTGTGGTATATATGAATGATCTGGACTTGAATATAGCGGGTATGTTTATGAAGTTTGCAGATGATCCTAAAATCGGCTGTGTGGTTGAAACTGAAGAAGGAAGCTGTAGACTCCGGGAAGGTATCAATAAATTCGTCAGGTCGGCAGAACAGTGACAAATGGAATTCAATCCGTAGATGTCAAGGGCAGTCATTCTCTCCTCCTCTCTGGAATTCAGCTCCTTTGTCCATGTTTGGACCGAGGCTGTTGTGACGTCGGGAGCCGAGTGGTCATTGCGGAACCCAAACTGTGCATCCGTGAGCAGGTTATTGGTGAGTAAGTGCCGCACCTGGTCATTTTTCCACATTGTCGGTTAAATGCCAGTTTTGTAGCTGCACTCGAACAGCTTGGCTTGAGGCACGGCTAGTTCTGGAGCACACGTCTTCAGCATGAAAGCTGAGATGTTTTCGGGGCCCACAGCCTTTGCTGTATCCAGCGCGCTCAGCCGTTTCTGGATATCACGTGGAGTAAATAGGATTGGCTGAGGAAATGATTTGTTTTGTTGGGGACCTCAGGAGTAGGCCGATATGGATAATCCACGGGGCACTACTGGCTGAAGATGGCTGCAAATGCTTCAGCCTTGTCTTTTGCACTCACGTGCTGGGCTCATCATCATTGAGGATGGGGATATTCATGGAGCCTCCTCATCTCGTTAGTTGTTTAATGGTCCACCACCATTCACGGCTGGATTTGCCAGGACTGCAGAGCTTTGAATGACCCATTGATTGTGCGATTGATTCGCCCTGTCTATAGAATGCTGCTTCCGCTTTTTAGCATGCAAGTAGTCCTGTGTTCCAGCTCCCCAGATTGGCCCATCATTTTTCGGTTGGCCTGGTGCTGTTCTTGACATGCTCTTCCACACTCTCCACTTGTCTGGATGTGTGCTGCGCCAACAACACACAATATGCTCGGCTCCATGCAGGACAAAGCAGCCCAATTGATTGGCACCCCATCCACCACCTTAAACATTCAGTCCCTCCACCACTGGCGTACCGTGGCTGCAGTGTGTACCATCCACAAGATGCAATGCAGCAACTCGCCAAGGCTTCTTCGGCAGCATTTCACAAACCAGTGACCTCTTCAACCTGGAAGTACAAAGGCAGCAGGCGCCTGGGAACCCCACCACCTCCAAGTTCCCCTCCAATTCACACACCATTCTGACTTTGAAGTATATCGCGGATCCTTCATCGTCGCTGGGTCAAAATCCTGGAACTCCCTTCTGAACAGCGCTGTGGGAGTACCTTCACCGCAAGGACTGGAGTGGTTCGATAAGGCGGCTCATTGTTACCTTCTCAAGGGCAAATGGAGATGGGCAAAAATAAATGCGACGCCTACATCCCATATACGAATAAGGAAAACACTCCTAATTTAACCAACTTTGGGCCACTGGCCTGATGGTAATGGTAGATTGAGGAATATGCCAGGCCATGACGTTACAGATTGTGGTTGAATACAATTCTTCTGCTGCTGATGGCCCACAGCGCCTCATGAATACCCAGTCTTGAGCTGCTAGATCTGTTCTCAATTTATCCCATTAAGCACAGTGTTAGTGTCACACAACACGATGGATAGTGTCCTCAGTGTGCAGACCGGCCTTCGTCTCCACAATAACTGCGGTGGTCACTGCTACAAACCTGTCATGGAGAGATGCATCCACAACAGGTAGATTGGTGAGGACAAGGAAAAGTAGGTTTTTCCCTCCTGTTGATCCTCACACCACCTGTTTCAGGCCCAGACTGGCAGCTATGTCCTTGAGGACTCGGACAGCTCGGTCAGTAGTGGTGCTACCGAACCACTCTTGGTGATGGACATTGAAGTCCCCCACCCAGAGTATATTCTGAGCAGTAGCCACTCACCGTGCTTCTTCCAATTGGTGTTCAACAGGGGGGAGTATTGATTTTCAGCTGAGGAAGTGCGGTAGGCGGTAATCAGCAGGAGGTTTCCTTGCCCATGCTTGATCTGAAGCCCTGAGAGCTCATGGGGTCCGACGTCAATGTTGCGGACACCCAGAGCCTCTCCTACCCAAGAGTACACCACTGTGCCGCCAACCCCCGTGGGTCTGCCCTGCTGGTGGGATAGGTCATGCACAGCGATGGTGATGGAGGATTTTGGGACATTGGCTGAAAGCTGAAAATAATGATTCTGTGAGAATCACTATGTCAGGCTGACGTTTGACTATTCTGTGGGACAGCTCTATCAATTTTGGCACAATTCCCCAGATGCTGGTGAAGAGGAATTTGCAGTGTCGACTGGGCTGTGTGTGACGAGGACGATGCTGGAAGCTCCATCTGGTTTTATCCTTATTGTTTTCGTAGCAGTTTCTTACAACTGAGTGCCTTGTTAGTCCATTTCAGACGGCTACTAAAAGTGAGCCACATTGCTGTGGAGACCAACGTTTGGTCCCCCAATGTAAAGGAGACGCATTCAGAGCGGCGAATACGGGACACTAAATTTAATAAAGTAAATGCTAATCACTAAGGAACTGCAGACATGTACCATGCACATTATACTACCAGGGGCCGTGTACAAGCCGGCACTCATACTGCGGAACCGCTAACAGGCACCATGTACATTAAACCACCAGGGGGCAGTCAATCGCATTTACTTGTACTGCAGAACTGCTAACCTCCAAGTTGGAACCGTGAGCAGTGAGGAGAACACAAAGAGTCTGCAAAGGGATATCGATAGACTAAGTGAGTGGGCTGGTAAGGTGGCAGATGGAGTAATGTAGGGAAATGAGAGTTTATTCACTTTGGTATGAAGACTAGAGAAGCAGAATATTTTTTAAATTGTGAGGAACTTTCAAATGTTGTTGCTCAGTGAGATTTGGGACTCCTCGTGAAAGGAGCACTGAAAGCTAGCATTCAGGTACAGCAAGCAATAAGGAAGGCAAATGGCGTGCTGGCCTTTATTGCAAAGGGGTTGGAATATAAGAATAAGGGCGTCTTGCTACAATTGTGCAGGGCCTTGGTGAGGCCACACCTGGAGAATTGTGCACAGTTTGGTTCTCCATATCTAAGGAAGGATATATTTGCCTTGGAGGCAGTGCAACGAAGGTTCACTAGATTGATTCCTGGGATGAGAGGGTTGTCCTATGATGAGAGATTGTGTAGAATGGGCCTATACTCTCTGGAGTTTAGAAGAATTAAAGGGATCTCATTGAAACATACAAGATTCTGAAGGGGAATGACAGCTTAGATGCTGAGAGGTCGTTTCTCTTGGCTGGAGTGTCTTTAAATAGGTGACATATTCTCAGGATAAGGGCGAGGCCACTAAGACTGTGATTAGGAGGATATTCATCAATCTGAGGGTTTTGAATCTTCGGAATTCTCTGCACCAGAGGCCTGTGGATGCTGATTCATTGAGTATATTCAAGGCTGAGATAGATAGATTTTTGGACTCTAGAGTAACTTAGGAGTATGGAAATCGGGCGGAAAAGTGGCATCGAGATCGATGATCAACCATGATCTTAGGGAGTCGTGTGAAGGGCCCAATATCCACTCCTGCTCTTATTTCTTATGTTCTTATAACCTGTTACATCTCTAACTTTTTCCCATTTTGAAGAAAGTTCATCGACCAGAAACGTTAACTTTTTATCATTAGCCACGGATGTTGCATGACCTGCTGAGTATTTCCAGCATTTTCAGCTTATTATTTCAGATTGCCAGAATCCACAATGTTTAGCTTTCTTATTAGACCAAATTAGCAGCAATTGCTAGTGTGCGCCCTTGGAGGTTGCATGCTCATGATGCAAATTTGCAGGTCAGCAATACAAGTAACGGCAAGTGTGAGTGAACATGCAGGTCTAGGGTGCACGATGCATGTTCAAAGGACTGCATGAAAAGTAACGGCAATAGTGTACCCCCTGCTGGTCTTATGCGCATGGTGCACGTTAGCCGGTCTGTAGTATATGCAATGGCAGCGTGCGCCTCCTGCTGGTGGAACGTGCACGGTGCATGTTAGCAGTTCTGCGGTATAAGTAACTGCAAGAGTGCGCCTCCTGCTGGTCTAGAGTGCACGGTGCATGTTAACAAGACTGCATTATAAGTAACAGTGAGTGTGTGCCCTCTGCTGGTCTAATAAACATGGTGCACGTAAACCGTTCTGCAGTATAATTAACGGCGAGTGTGCGCCCTCTGCTGGACTAAGGATCACGCTGCATGTTAGCAGGTCTGCAGTATAAGTAACGGCAAGAGTGCGCCCCCTGCTGGCCTAAGGTGCGCGGTGCAAGTTAGCAGGTCTGCAGTATTGGTAATGGATAGTGTGCGCTTCCTGCCGGTCTAATGCACAAGGTGCATGTTAACAGGTCTGCCATATAAGTAACGGTGAGTGTGCGCTCCCTGCTGATCAAATGCTCGCGGTGCACGTTAGCCGGTCTACAGTAAAAGTAACGGCGAATGTGCGCCGCCTGCATTTATAAGGTGCACGGTGCATGTTAGCCGGTCTGCTGTATAAGTAATAGCAAGTTTGTGACCCCTGCTGGTTTAAGATGCACGGTGCACGTTAGTCGGTCTGCAGTGTATGTGCGAATGCGAGAGCGCACTCTGGGTGTTCATTGCAGAAAGTGTGATGCCATCAATCGTTAACGTGCTTGTGTTTGATATTTATTTTTTTATAAAATGTTTATGAAGATATTAAGTTCCTGACACTGAAATAATTCAACTCAGAGGGAAAAAATGAGCAATTCTTAAAGCAGATAATTTATTCTATGGGCGGAATGAATGTCTAAGTGGGTTACCGAGTGATGGTGAAAACATTATTAACTTTTCTGCCATTCAGCAGAATTGTTATGAACTTTGAGGCTTTTCTCAATTTATAGACTGTATTTTAAGGGGTTCAGTAAAAATGCTCAGTGTTTATGACACCAGGGTTCTGTGTGAGGCGCTGGTGAGTTTAACAGGGTCAGCACTGAATGCTGGAAGTTCTCTGACAGTCTCTGTCTCTCTGAATGCTGCGGGTGGTGTGGGCGGCGCAGGGTTGATTGACAGCTGAAGGCTGTTTCTGGTTCATTAAATGTAGAATGTTCCTTCCAAATGTTTTTTGATTGACAGCTGCAAACGACTTATTTGTCTCAGGTCACATTAAGTGAATCATTCTTTGATCATTCCGTGTCTGCTTTAAAGCTGTTTGCTGTCAGTCACGGAACATTCTGAATCTGCTTGACATGGGTTTACTGTCATTCTCGATCATTCTCTGTCTTCTTACAATGGGTTAGCTCTCAGTCCCGGATCATCCCGTGCCTGTTGAAAATTGGTGTGCTGTGAGTCACGGAACACAACCATATAATAAAGAGGAGCAGGAGTAGGTGATAAGCTCCGTGCAGCCTGCACCGCCATTCAATACGATCATGGCTGAACTTATACATCAATGCCACTTTCCCGCCCTACCCCCTGTCCCATGCTTCCCTTAGTGCCCTAAACCTATCGATGTCAGTCTTGAATATATTCATTGACTGAACATTCTCAGCCCTCTGGGTTAGATAATTCTAACCATTCAAATCCCTCTGGGTGAAGAAATGTCTCCCCATCTCAGTCCCAAATGGCCGACCCCTTATCCTGAGACTCTGCCCCCTAGTTCTTGACTCTCCAGTCAGGGCAAACAGCAGCTCAGCATCAACGCTGTCAAGCCCTTTAAGAATTATACACGTTTCAATGAGATCATCTCTCATTCTTGTAAACTCCAGTAAAAATAGGCACATTCTACTCAATTTCTCCTCATTTGGCAGCGCTCCCTTCCCAGAAATCAATCTGGTGAACATTCATTCCACCCCCTCCAAGGCAACTATATCCTTCCTTCGGTAAGTTTAACAAAAAGTGTACATAGTACTCCAGATGTCTTCTCAAAAAAGCCCTAAATAATTGCAGCATTACATCCTTACTCTCATACTGCAACCCCCTTGTTCTAAAGGCTAAAATCCCCTTTACGTTCCTAATTGCTTGCTGTAGCTGAATGTTACCGCCCTGTGATTCTTGCAGAAGGACATCCAAATACCTCTGAATCTGAAAACTCACTACTTTCTCACCATTATATAAAATCTTCTGTGTTTCCATTCTTCCTAGCAAAGTGGATAATTTCACACTTCCCCACATTATACTTCATCTGACAACTTCTTGCTCACTCACTTAACCAGTCTATATTCCTTTGCAGCCTATTGCGTTCTCCTCACAGCATCCTTGCCCACTTGACTTTGTACCATCAGCAAACTTGGATACATTACAAACGGCCCCTCATCTACTTAATTGATATAGATTGTAAATGGCTGAGGGTCAAGCACTGATCTTTCAGCACTCCACAAGTTGCAACCTGCCATTCCGAAAATCACACATTTATTCCTGCTCTCTGCATTCTGTCCGTTAACCAATCCTCAATCCACGCTACTATATTACCCCCCAATCCAATGAGCACTAATCTTCTGTAACAACCTACAGTGTGGCACCTTATTGAAAGCCTTCTGAAAATCCAAATACACTACATCCACTGGTTCCCCCTTGTCTACACTAATAGTTACACCCTCAAAAAATTCTGATACCTTTGTGAAACACGATTTCTCTTTCACAAAACATTTATGTCTCCATCTAATATTTTCTGATTTTCCAAGTGCCCTCCTACCACGTCCTTAATATTGGATTCCAGCATTTTCCCTGCTAATGATGTCAGGCTAACCGGCCTAAAGGGGAGAAAGCAGGCACAGGGTACTTAAATAGGATGATCAGCCTTGATCTCATTGAATGGCGGAGCAGGCTTGAGGGGCCGAATGACCTGCTCCTGCTCCTATCTTCTATGCTTCTATGTTTCTGTGTTCTCTTTTTTCTCTCTCCCTCCTTTCCTGAACAGCGGGGTCACATTTGCTACCTTCCAGTCCACGGGGACCGTTCTAGAATCTAGTGGATTCAGGAGGATCAAACCCAATGCACGCACTCTCTGCAGCCACCTGTTATAAAACCAAAGGATGAAGGCCATCAAGTCCCGGGTTTTTGTCTGCTTTCTGTCACATTAATTTCTCCAGGACTTTTACTTTACTAATATAAATTACTTTAAGTTCCTCGATCTAATTCGTCACTTGGTTCCACGTAATTTGAGGTATGTTCTTTGTGTCGTCTACTGCAATGACAGATACAATATGGTTTGTTGTGTATGTACCTTTAAGGGAATAACTGGTCTTAGACTGCAGTACCGGCAGTGACCACCCCTGTATAAAAGGCCCTAGCAGGCTTCCATAGTTTCAGTTTCAAGCTGCCTCTTGTTCAGTAAAGTACCTTTTAAACTGTTCTCCCGAAGTCCGTGTATTATTGAGGCGCGCACTTTAAAGTGGCAACGAGTAAGTTCGAACTCACCTGCAGTGTGGCATCATCTCACGGGGATCTCGCCTGAAAGGAAGGTCCTGGAAGGTCGTAGTCTGAGCAATGGGTGTCGACCGAGGGCAACCGCCCAAAGAATCCATCGGTGTTTGGAGAATTGCGGGAGAGACTGTGGTTCCAGCGAATCGTGCTGGTAGCAGGTAGCACGCTGACTCTTCCGGACTGCGGCGGGCTCAAGCTCGATCGAGCGGCTCTACAAATCGGGCCGCGCAGCATCGCCGCGAAAAGAAAACAAGAGAGAGAGGGTGGAGCACGCAGGGTGCAGTCGGTGCTCGAGAACAGGACAGCGGAGAGAAACTAAACGGGGGGGAAGGAAAGCAAGATGCACCGAAGCTACGGGTCACCGTCATTACCCCGAAGAACCCTAGGATCAGCATGGCAGTAAGGGGAAGAAACAAGCGCGCGGGAGGCGCCATTTTATCCCGTTGGGGAAGAAGCAAAAGCGCGGGAGGCGCCATTTTATTCCATTGGGGAAGAAGCAAAAGCGTGGGAGGCGCCATTTTAAATCGCCCAAGATGCCGAAAAGTGGCAGTATCACTGCTTTCGACAACAAGGTAGAAGACTGGACCACGTATGTGGAAAGAATTGAAATGTACTGCAAGGCAAATGAGGTGGCTGGAGGTGGCTGATGGAAAGAGGGCGTCGGTATTATTAAATCTGATGGGTGCGAGTATGTACGGCTTATTGCGGAGAAAAGTTTTGAGGAGATTGTTCATACCTTACAGGAACATCTAAGCCCTACACCACTGCTGATAGCAGAAAGATTCAAGTTCCATAAAAGAAACCAGCACAAAGATGAGAGCAATGCTGACTATCTTACGGAACTACGGAAGTTATCAAAGCACTGCCAGTTCAGAGCAGGACTGGCAGACACCTTACGGGATAAGTTTGTCTGCGGGCTCCAGAGTGATTGAACCCAGAAACGACTACTTTCAAAAAAGGACCTGACGCTAGAACAGGCTTTTAGCATGGCAGTATCCTACGAAGCAGCAGCACGGGGAGCTACAGAAATACAACAGAAATCACAAGAATACAGCGCTAACGAAATGGCGTATGAAGCAGAAAATTGATATCGCTGCGGCAGAACAACCCATGAGCAGAAGGACTGCTGGTTTAAAGACAAAATATGCAGGCAATGCGGGAAAATTGGACATATAGCAAGAGTCTGCAAGTTGGGAAAGAAGACCAACACGACAAGAACTATTAAGGAACAGTACAGGAAAGTAAAGAAACTGACAGATAGTAGTTCAGAAGATCAGGAGAGTGATAAGGACTCCAGGAGCAGGCGACTAAGTTGTTTAAAGTTACACAACGTGATCGCAAAAGAAGATCACCGAACCATTTGGGCCACTCTCATGATAGCAGGGTCCCTAGTGAAGATGGAATTGGACACAGGATCACCCCTAGCTGTCATGAATCGATGAGACTATGAGCGGCTATTCTCACACATACCCTTAAAGGACACGTCCATTGTATTGAAGACATACACGGGGCAAAAGGTCTACCCCAGAGGAAAAATAAGGGTGCCAGTTGAATATAACGGAAAGGAAACACAGAAACTATACATGTATATACTACGAGATGGAGGACCACCATTATTGGGACGTGAATGGATCCGAAGACTACAATTGGATTGGCAATCCATTCTGGCACTAACTGTGACTGACACAAAAGATGATGACGTCGCACCTGGACGTCTGTCACAAATTCTAACAAGGGCTTGGGACTCTAAAAGGAGTAAAGGCAACCATAAAGATTGAGGATAACGCAACCCCAACATTTTTCAAGGCCAGACTGGTGCCTTACGCGATACGCCCAGCTGTGGAAGCTGAACTGGAGAGTCTGGAGCATTCGGGGGTGCTGTCTAAGGTGGACTGGAGTGTGTGGGCCACACCCATCGTTCCTGTAATGAAGAAAGCATTGAGCAGCACGCCTGGGGAGCCAAGGAAGGTTCGCATCTGTGGAGACTTCAAGGTGACTGTGAACCCAGTCCTGCACACAGTAGAGTATCCGCTTCCACGGATAGAAGATATTTTCGCCTCACTATCTGGAGGGAAACGTTTTACAAAGATTGACCTGGCTCAAGCGTATCTACAAATGGAGGTGGAAGAAGCATCTAGGAAATACCTCATGATAAAAACTCACAAAGGCCTTTAACAGTACAATCGACTGGTATTTGGGGTAGCATCAGCCCCGGCTATGTGCCAGAGGGCAATGGAACAAGTCCTGCAAGGGATCTCGGGGACCCAGTGTTATTTGGACGACATCCTGGTTACTGGCGAAAATGACAATGAACACCTTGCCAACCATGAGCAGGTGCTCACGAGATTGCAGGAATATGGGCTACGAGCCAACCGTCCCAAATACAAATTCTTCAGGAGACAAATCTCGTATTGTGGCCAAATGATTGATGAGCAAGGGTTGCATAAGTCGCCGGACAAGATTGAGGCTGCAGTCAAGGCTCCAGCACCAGAAAATGTGTCGCAACTGAGGTCGTTCCTCGGGTTGGTGAACTACTACCATAAGTTCTTGCCGAATTTATCTACAATTCTGCACCCACTGAACGCCCTCCTTCAAACTGGTGTAACATGGAAATGGAGTGATGAGTTTAAGCGCGCCTTTTAGGAATGTAAATGCCAAATCACTTCAAAAGAAGTATTGGCCCACTACAACCCAACACTACCGATTCGGTTGGCATGTGATGCGTCACCATACGGCATTGGAGCGGTGCTGTCACACAAATTCCGTGACAGTTCAGAGAGGCCAATAGCCTTTGCATCGCGCTCGCTAACCTCAGCAGTGCGTAACTATGCCCAGATTGACAGGGAGGCCCTCAGCCTGGTGTGGGGGGTGAAGAAGTTCAATCACTATCTGCACGGGCAGAAATTCACCCTACTGACTGATCATCAACACCTGGTCTCAATTTTTAACCCAAAGAAGGGCGTTCCGGTGATGACGGCGCAACGGCTGTAAAGATGGTCACTTTTTCTAGGGGCACATCAGTATGACATAGAGTACAAAGGTACGAAACAACATGGAAACGCTGATGGGCTGTCACGCCTACCGTTGCCTACGGTGGAAGAAGCACCTGCAGTGGACCCGGTGGAGATATTCCATGCGACCATAGCCGAATGCTTACCTGTTACAAACGCAAGTATTGAGAAGGAACCCCGAAATGACCCGAAACTCTCTCGGGTCTATGATTTGACGGTGAAGGGTTGGCCAGCATATGGCGACTCACTGTTGCCAGCATTCTCGCCAAGGAGGGAACAGCTGTCAGTGTGCCGGCGAACCTTGATGTGTGGATCCCGAGTGGTAATTCCACTCAAGTTGAGTGACAGATTACTCAATTAGCTTCATGAGGGTCATCTAGGAGGGGTAAAAATGAAGAGCCTAGCCAGGGCGTTTGTGTGGTGGCCGGGAATCGATAAAGAAATCGAGGATATGACCAAGAGATGCACAGGATGCCAGAAGGTCCAAAACGCTCCACCACAGGCCCCGCTACATCCATGGGAGTGGCCCTCATCTCCATGGCAACGGGTACACATTGATTTCGCTGGTCCATTTATGGACTCAATGTTTTAATCGCTGTGGACGCACATTCGAAATGGCCAGAGGTCATTATAATGTCCTCCACCACCACGGAGAAAACTATTGCAGTCCTAAGGACCATCTTCGCCAGGAATGGGTTGCCAGAACAGATCTGGTCCGACAATGGCCCACAGTTTGAGTCTGAGGATTTCCGGAGGTTCCTGAAGAATAATGGGGTGAAACATTACACATCTGCCCCATATCATCCAGCCACAAATGGATTGGCTGAGAGGTTTGTTCAGACTTTTAAAAAGGCCATAAGAGCAATGTATAATGACGACATACCACTGAAACACAAGGTGGATAACTTCCTGTTTGCCAAACTCCAGCCGTACTGTTTTTCAACCGGAGACTAAGATGTCGCTTGGATTTGCTCAAAACAAACATAAGACGAGATGTTGAGGATAAGCAGTTCCAGCACATAAATGAGAAGCCAACCAGTAGCATCAAGATAGGGCGACCAGTCTTGGCCCGCGACTACCGAACAGAAAATGGCATACAGGCACGATATGCACACAGCAGGGACCACTAATGTACACAGTGGACGTTGGAGAGAGCATCGTGAGATGCCATGCTGACCAGATTCTAGAGGCGCAGGAACAAGCCAAAGCTGTACCACAAGCATGTGCTCCTGGTAATGAGCCCAAAGTACAGTTTGCGTCTACCTCAGAAGCAGGGGTATTGGAAGCTGACGAACCAATCAATGACAATGAGCCAGAATTGACTCCACCACCAGAACAGGATACTCGAGAAAGGCGCTATCCAGTCCGGATCAGGAAGCCTCCTCAAAGACTGAACTTATAATTGACTATTTCAGTTGATGTATATATTACTGAGAAAATTGTAATTGTAATTAGTTATTATTTAGTAGTTAAAAGAATGTTATGTACTGTTTATCTAAAAGGGGAGCAATTGTTTTGTATGTACCTTTAAGGGAATAACTGGTCTTAGACTGCAGTACCAGCAGTGACCACCCCTGTATAGAAGGCCCTAGCAGGCTTCTGTAGTTTCAGTTTCAAGCTGCTTCTTGTTCAGTAAAGTACCTGTTAAACTGTTCTCCCGAAGTCCGTGTATTATTGAGGCGTGGACTTTACATGTTTGATCCACGTCATGCCATTTCCTTATTCCACATTATAATTTCGTCTGTCTCTGCCTCTAATGGACCCACCTTTAATTTCACTTATCTCTTCCTTTTTACACACTTAAAGCTCTTACAATCTGTTTTTAAGTTTCTTGCTAATTTACTCTAATTCTATTTTCTCCCTCTTTATCAGTCACTTGGTCATCTTTTGCTGATTTTCAAAACATGCCCAATCCTCAGGCTTACTACTATTTTTTGTAACATTGTAAACCTCTTTTTTTAATCTAAAATTATCACGAACTTCTCCAGTTAGCCATGCTTGTACCACTTTTTCAGTGTCGTTATTATTCCTCAACGGAATGTATATTCGTTGAGAATTCTGAATTATTTCTTTAAATGTTTGCCATTGCTTATATATTGTAACTAATTTCACAACCTACCTTAGCCAACTCGCCCTATATAACTCCGTAATTCACTTTGTTTAAATTTAAGCCCCTAGTTTCTGACTTAACGGCATCATTAACAAACGTAATATGAAATTCTATCATATTATGACCAATCTTCTCCAGAGGATCCTTTATGATAAGGTTACTAAATAACTCTGTCTTATTGCACAATACAAGATCTAAATTAACCTGTTCCCTAGTTCTTTCCGCGAAATATTGTTGTAGAAAACTGTCTCGAATGAAATGAACTCGTCCGCTATGCTACTTCTGTCAATTTTCTTTGTCCAGTTTACATGAACAGTAATGTCTCCTATGATTATTGCCTTACCCTTGTTCCATGCTCCTCTAATTTCCTGATGTAAAATCTGTCCAACATCATGATCACTGTTAGGGGGGCTTTAAACTACTCCCACCACTGCTTTCTACCATTTGTTATTCCTGAGCTCCGCCCATACTGATTCTACATTCTGATTTTCTGGGATTTTCTCACTACTGGCTTTATCTCACCCTTTATTATCTGGCTACCCGCCTCCTTTTCCATTTTGCCTAATGTTTCTAAAAGTCAAGTACCCTGGAATATTTTGCTCCCAACCTTGGTTACCCTAAAACCACGTCCCAGTAATGGCTACTGGATCAAAGACAATTATTTCCATTTGTGCCATTAATTCATCTGTTGTGGAATGACTGTTTCGTGCGACATTAGTTATAACTTTTTATTATTTTACCCTAATGTGGTTTTTGGCAGTACTGCCCTATTACAGCTTTTAAACTCTCGGTCCCTTCCTGACAGAATCTGCTTGATTTTACCCCAATCGCTATTCTGTTCTACAGCCTTGACTTTTCTCCTTGGATTATAACCTTGCCCTTACCTGAGCCCCCTGCCCTCTCCCCCTTATTCGGGATTCTTCTTCTTAGAGCAGAGAGATCAAGAGTTGTTCAAAATCATGTCGGATTTGATCGAGTAAATGTGGAGAAACTGTTTGCAGTGGTAGAAGTGTTGGTAACCAGAGCTCACAAATTTAAGGTGATTGGCAAAAGAACCAGAGGCGACATGTGGAAATATATTTTTAAGCAGCGAGTTGTTATGATCTGGAATGGGTGGTGGAAGCAGATTCAATAGTAACTTTCAAAAGGGATTGGATAAATACTTGATGGGAAAATGTAGATGGCTTTGGGGAAAGAGCAGGGGAGTATTACTAACTGGATAACTCCACCAAAGAGCTGTCACAGGCACAATGGGCCAAATGGCCTCCCTCTGCGCTGTCTCACACTGTGACAGTATGATTGAACTTGACATGTAAATTAATCCCATCAATCCCAAATCACATGGGTTTGCGGCACCATTTCTCCAGCGAACCCTGACCAAAATGACAACCCTCTCTCTCTCTCTCTCTCTCTCTCTCTCTCACTCTCTCTGTCTTTCTCTCTCTGTCTCTCTCTCTCTGTCTGTCTCTCTGTCGCTCTGCCTCTGTCTCTGTCTCGCTCCCTCTCTCTCTGTCTGTCTGTCTCTCTCTCTCTCTGTCTCTCTGTCTCTCTCTCTGTCTCTCTCTGTCACTCTTTCTGTCTCTGTCTCTCTCTGTCTCTGTCTCTCTCTCTCTCTTTCTCTCTCTGTCTCTGTCTCTCTCTCTCTTTCTCTGTCTCAGTCTCTGTCTCGCTCTCTCTCTCTGTCCTCTGTCTCTGTCTCTGTCTCTACCTCTCTCTCTGTATCTCTGTCGCTCTCTCTCGCTCTCTCTCTCTCTCTCGCTCTCTGTCTCTCTGTCTGTCTCTCTCTCTCGCTCTATCCCTCTTTCACTCTCTCTCTCGCTCTCTCTCTCTCTCTGTCTCTCTCTCTGTCTCTTTCTCTGTCTGTCTGTCTCTCTCTCTCTCTCTCTCTCTCTCTCTCTCACTCTCTCTCACTCCCTCTCACTCTCTCTCTGTCTCTGTCTCTCTCTCTCTCGTTCTCTCTCTGTCTCTGTCTCTCTCTCTCTGTCTCTCTCTCTGTCTCTCTCTCTCTCTCTCTCTCTCTCCCTCATTCACTCGCTCTCTCCCTCTCTCGCTCTCTCTCTCTCTCTCGCTCTCTCTCGCTCTCTGTCTCTCTGTCTGTCTCTCTCTCTCTCGCTCTCTCCCTCTTTCACTCTCTGTCTCGCTCGCTCTCTTTCTCTCACTCTCTCTCTCTCGCTCGCTCTCTCCCTCTTTCACTCTCTCTCTCGCTTGCTCTGTCTCTCTCTCTGTCTCTCTCTCTGTCTCTCACTCTGGCTGTCTGTCTCTCTCTCTCTCACTCTCTCTCACTCTCTCTCACTCTCTCTCTGCCTCTCTCTGTCTCTGTCTCTCTCTCTCTCGTTCTCTCTCTGTCTCTGTCTCTCTCTCTCTCTGTGTCACTCTCTCTCACCCTCTGTCTCTCTCTCTCTCTCTCGCTCTCTCTCTCTCTCTCGCTCTCTCGCTCTTTCACTCGCTCTCTCCCTCTCTTGCTTTTTCACTCACTCTCTCTCTCTCTCTCTCTCTCTGTCTCTCTGTCCTAAAGTCCGGCAGCAAACAGCACACAGCACAGGTAAACTTGTCCATTCATAAGCAGAGAGGTTATGTTAAATTTATATAGAACCATGGTTAGACGGCACTTAGATTACTGTGCAGTGTTGTGGTCTCCATTTTACAAAAAAATATAGAGGACTGGCGAAGGTGCAAAGAAGATTGAGGAGAATGATGCCAGAACTGAGAGGGTATAAATATCAGGATAGTCTGAACAGGCTGGCGCTCTTTTCTATGGAAACAGGAGGCTGAGAGGTGACCTTTAAAATTCTTTTAAATTATGAAGGGTTTTGATATTTCAAATTAATGAACAGATCTGCTTCGAACAGGGTTCAAACCAATGCGCCTAATTCACAATGAACTCTGAGACCAACGCCGCAACCAATCAGATATCGCAGCTAAAAATACATCTCTTTGAAACAGGCACAGATACAGACTGAGCATAGAATCATAGAATGGTTACAGCACAGAAGGGGGCCATTCGGTCCATCAAGCCCGTGCTGGCTCTCTGCACGAGCACTTCAGCTAGTCCCACCCGCACACCTGCCCGTGCCCCACAGCTCTGCAATTTCTGCTCATTCAGGTACTTATCCAAGTCGCTTTTGAAGGATATGATTGAATTTGCCTCTGCCACCCTTCCCAGTTACTAACCACTCACTGCGTAAAAAAGTTTTTCCACGTGTCGCATTTGGTTCTTCTGCAAATCACATTACATCTGTGCCCTCCGGCTCTCGACCCTTCTGACATAAGAACATAAGGAATAGGAGCAGAACTAGGCCATTTGGTCCTTCGAGCCATTACCTGCTCTGACTAGACCGCTCATGATTTTGAAATGGACCGGGACTGACATGATCTGTAGAAACAGCACATCCCGTTTAAACAGGCACAGAATGATCCGGGGCTGACAGTACATCCCTTTTAAACAGACACAGAAAGATCCAGAACTGACAGCACATCCCTTTTAAACAGACACAGAATGATCCGGGATTGACAGCACATCCCTTTTAAACAGACACAGAATGATCCGGAACTGACAGCACATCCCTTTTAAACAGACACAGAATGATCCGGGATTGACAGACAGCCTTCAGTTGTCTGTAAATAAACAGACTTTCTAACATGCAGCGTTCACATTCACCCACCAGGGCGCACACTCGCCTTTACTTACACTGCAGAATTGCTTACATGCACCGTGCCTGTTAACCCACCAGGTGGGGCACATTCGCCATCATTTTTAAAGTATACTTATATAAATAGCAATTTTTGTTAAACAAGTCTATTATTTTCCCCTAATACCCCGGTCTAACAAAAGTCTATCGATCTCAGATATACAATCATTAAATGATCTAGCAATAACTGCCTTTTGTGGGATGAGTTCCATAGTTCGACCTTTCTTTTAATGAAGAAATGTTTCCTAATTTCTCTCTTGAACGGCCTGGTTCCTGTTTTAAGGTTTGGTCCACTTGACCTAGACTCTACCTCCCCCCCCGCCCCCGGCACCTCCCCCCCCACCCCCATTCCTCGCCCCAGCGGAAAACGTTTCCCTCTGTCTACTCTATCAATTACCTTCAATACCCTAAAAATCAGAATCTGCCCACATGGCAGACTGGTAAGACAGGTAAACGCCCAAAGGATCCAAGGAAAGTGACAAGTTGGAAGCAAAGGGTAGTGGTCGATAGGAGTTTTTGTGACTGGAAGGCTGTTCAGTGGGACTCGAGAGAGCTCAGTACTAGGTCCCGTGCATTTTGTGTTATATCTCACTGATTTAGACTTCAATGCAGGAATAAGAAGTTTGCCGATGTTATATAAACATTGTCCATGTGGTTGTTAGTGAGGAAGAAAGCTCCAGACTGCAGGACGTTATCAATGAATTGGTCAGGTGGGCAGAAAAGTGGCAAATGGAATTCAATTCGTGGAAGTGAGAGGTAATGCATTAGGAGAGGCCTAACAGGACAAAGGAATACACAATAAATGGTAGGATATGGAGAAGTGTAAAAGATCAGAGGGACATTGGAGAGCATGTCCACAGGTCCATGAACGTAGCAGAACAGATAGATAAGGTGGTTAAGAAGGCAATAGCAAAAGACTGCGGATGCTGGAATCTGAAATAAAAACAAAAAGAGCTGGCAATATTCAGCAGGTCATTATTTCAGATTGCCTGCTGAATATTTCCAGCATTTTCTGTTTTTATTTCAGATGAGCTGCTGAATATTTCCAGCAGTTTCTGTTTTTTTATTGGTTAAAAAGTGTTAGGGAATATTTTCCTTTATTAGGCGGCAGGTGGTTAAGAAGGCAAACGGTATCTTGGCCTTCATAGCGAGAGGGTTTGAGCACAGGAACAGGGATGTCTTGCTGCAGTTGTACAGGGCCTTGGTGAGACCACATCTTGAGTATTATGTGCAGTTTTGGCCGCCTTTTCTGAGGAAGGATGTTTTGCCATGGAAGGACTTCTGCAAAGACTCACCAGGCAGATAGCTGGGATTGCAGGAATGATGTATGAGGGGAGATTGTGTCGATTGGGCTTCTACTCACTGGAGTTTAGAAGAATGAGAGGGGATCTAATTGAAACGTATAAAATTCTGACAGGACTGGACTGACTAGATGCAGGATCGATGTTCTCGATGGTCGGTGAATCCAGAACCAGGGGTCACAGACTAAGGATAAGGGGTAAGCCATTTAGGACAGAGATGAGGACGAATTTCTTCATCCAGCGAGTGGTGAACCTCTGGAATTCTCTACCACAGAAGGCAGCAGAGGCCAATACATTAAATATATTCAAGAAGGAGTTGGATATATTTCTTAGGGCTAAAGGGATCAACGATTATGGGGAGAAATCAGGAACCGGATACTGAATTTGGATGATCAGCCATGATCGCATTGAATGGTGGAGCAGTCTCGTGGGGCCGAACGGCCTACTCCTGCTCCTATCTTCTATGTTTCTATGTTTCTATTAGCCAAGGCATAGAATTCAAGAACAGGGAGATTATGCTTGAACAGTATAAATCACTAGTTAGGCCGCAGCTAGAGTACTGAAGACAGTTTTGGTCACCACAGTACAGGAAAGATGTGATTGCACTAGAGAGGGTACAGAGGAGATTTACTAGGATGTTGACAGGACTGGAAAATATTAGCTATAAGTAAAGATTGGATAGGGTTGGCTTGTTATCTTTGGAGCAGAGGAGGTGGAGGGGAGACATAATTGAGGTGCATAAAATTCTGAGGTGCCAAGATACAGTGGATAGGAAGGACCTATTTCCCTTAGCAGAAATGTCAATGATCAGGGGCGTCGATTTAAAGTAACTGGTAAAATGGTGAAAGAGGAGTTGACAACAACCATTTTCACACAGAGAGTGGAGGGAATCTGGAAGTCACTACCGATCACATTAATAGAAAGCACTATGGATATGTACCTGAAGTGCTGCAACCTACAGGGCTACAGACCCAGAGCTGGAAAGTGGGATTAGGCAAAATATCTCTTTTTCGTCTGGCAAAGACACGATGGGCCGAATGGCCTCCTTCTCTGGCGTAAATTTCTGTATTTCTATGATCTCTGCCCTTAATCTTCAATATTCCAGGGAATACAACCTAGATTATGTGATCTCTGCTCATAGCCTAACCCTTGGAGTCTTGGTAACACACTCGTGAATCTGCACCGCACTCCCTCCAAGGTCAATATATCCTTTCTAAGGTGCAGTGCGCAGAACTATACACAGTGGCCTAACCAGGCCTCTGTAAATCTGTCACACAACTTCCTTCCATTTACATTGTGCAGGGCAGTTGTCTAATAGTTTGCACAGGTCATTTCACTGTTGAAAGGTTGCATTTGCGCAACTGCGGTGGCCGAGTGGTTAAGGCGTTGGACTTAAAACCCAATCCCCGCACAGGTTTGAACCCTGCTCACAGCGATTCTACTGCAATTTCTTTACTTTATTTCATCGGTTCACTGTGGAGATCACTGGCCCCGAAACTGATCAGAATTCTCTCCACTGCACGTTATTACACTGATTAACCCAAAGCTGTTGTTCCAATTGGAAACACTAATTTGTCATCAATTAGAAATTGTGGATTTGTTTCAAACTGTTGGCAAAGATCAGTGAGAAATTTACACATAAGGCAGCACGTAAAAATTCCATTTAATAAAGAACCCTGCAATGTTTGGAAGGAAAAGAGTGGAAACGCGGTTTGCTTTTCTAAAGTTGAACATGAATTATAAAGTGTGCAAAACGACCACGGCAGGACTCGAACCTGCAATCTTCTGATGGCATCAGAATTTAGACCGAAGTCAGACGCCTTACCCATTAGGCCACGCGGCCACACAAAAGAAAGCTAAACAAATCCTAATAATGAGTGATGAAACTCCGTCACTGTGTTCATTTCAATAACAACAGAGAATGCTGGAAACACTCAACAGGTCAGGCAGCATCGAGTGAGGCAGAAACAGAGTTAATCTTTCAGGTCGAACCCTTCGTCAGAACCGGAAAAGGTTAGGGAAGAGGGATTTTTAAGCAGGGGTGGGTGGAGGCGAGGTAAGAATAAACGGAATGTCTGTGATAGAATGGAAGGCAGGAGAGATTGTCTTACAAAAGGGATGATGGTGCAAGGCAAAAGGAGAGGTAATAGGACAAGTTAACGATCAAAAGATGGCTCAAGATGAGGTGTGAATGATTATGGCAGAAACATTAACAAATGTCATGTGAGGAAACATGGGAACAAATTAAAAAAATAAAAGAAATACAGGGGCCAATTTATAGCCTGAAATTGTTGAACTCGGTGTGAAGTCCAGAAGGCTGTAAAGTGCATAATAGAAAGATGAGGTGCTGTTCCTCGAGCTTACGTAGAGCTTCATTGGAACAGTGCAACAGGCCAAGGAAGGAGAGATCAGAGAGGGAGTGGAGCAGATAATTATAGTGACAGGTGACCGGAAGCTCGGGGTCACACTTGCCAACTGTTCTGCAAAGCGGGCACCCAATCAGAATTTGGTGTCACAATGTAGATTCAGCGAATACAGTAACTAAATTGTAAGAAGTACAGGAAATCGCTGATTCACCTGGAAGGAGTGTTTGGTGCCCTGGGCGATGGGAAGGAAGGAGTTAAAAGGGCAGGTGTTGCATCTCCTGCACTTGCATGGGATGGTGCCGGGTGAAGGAGAAGGGGTGTTGGGGTGATAGAGGAGTGGACCAGGCTGCCATGGAGAGAGCGGTCCCTTCGAAATGCTGAAAGGGAGGAGGGGAAGATGTGTTTGATGCTGGAGGTGGTGGAAATGGCGCAGGATGATCCGTTGAATGTGGAGGCGGGTGGGGTGAAAGGTGAGGACAAGGGGGGAACCCTATCATGTTTCTGGGAGTGAGCGGAAGGGATGAGAGCAGTAGTGCGGGAAATGGAACAGACACGGTCGAGTGTCATGTCGACCATGGTAGAGGGGGATCCTCAGTTGAGGAAAATGAAAGACATACCGGAAGCACTGGTATGGAAGGTGGCATCATCAGAACAGATGCAACGGAGACAGAGAAACTGGGAGAATGGAATAGAATGGAATGGATAAATCCCCAGGGGTCTTGACAGGGTAGATGCTGAGGGGGTGTTTTCCCTCATGGGGGAATCTAGAATCAGGTGGCATAGTTTAAGAATAAGGGTTTGTCCATTTAAGACGCAGATGAGGAGGAATTTCTTCTCTCAGAGGGTTGTGAATCTTTGGAATTATCTACCCCAGAGAGCTGTGGAGCCTGAATCATTGATTATATTCATGGCTGAGATAGACAGATTGTTGAACTATCGGAGCGTCAAGGGTTAAGGGGGAACAGGCAGAAAAGGGGAGTTAAGGCCAAGATCAGATCAGCAATGACCTTATTGAATGGTGGAGCAGGTGCGAGGGGCTGAATGGCCTACTCCTGCTCCTATTTCTTATGTTCCAATATTCTTATAAGGGCAGCAGGTGCATAGGAACACCATCACCTCCAAGTTCCCCTCCAAGTTACACACCATTCCGACGTGAAAATATATCACCATAACTTCATCGTCGCTAGGTCAAAATCCTGGAAATCCCTCCCTAACAGTACTATTGGAGGACCTTCACCTTATTGACTGCAGCGGGCCAAGAGGGCTTCTCACTACCACCTTCTCAAGGGCAATTAGGGATGGGCAATTAATGCTGGCCTTGCCAGCGATGCCCAAGTCCTAGGAACAAATTAAATTAAATTAAAATTGTCACGACTTGATGTGGAAGGATTGCAGAGCTTTGATCTGATCCGTTGGTTGTTGGATCGCTTAGCTCTGTCTACACATGCGGTTTCCATAGCTTAGCATGTGTGTAGTGCTGTGTTGTAGCTTCATGAGGTTGGCACCTCATTTTAGGTACGCCTGGTGCTGCTCCTGAAATGCTCTTCTACACTCCTCATTGAACCAGGGCTGGTCCCCTGTCTTGATGCGAATGGTAGTGTGAGGAATACACCGGTCCATCAGGTTACAGATTGTGGTGGAATACAATTCCAAAACTGAGGCCCCCTCTGCCCTCTCGGGTGGACATAACAGATCCCATGGCACAATTGTAAGAAGAGCAGGGGGTGGTGAGGTTTACCCCGGTGTCCTGTCGCCAATATTTATCCTCAAATCACCATCACTAAAACAGGTTATCCTCGATTATCACATTGTGGGAGCTTGCTGTGCACAAATTGGCTGCTGCTCTTTTTCCTACATTACAACAGTGACTACAGCTACATTGCCTGTAAAGCGCTTTGAGACGTCCTCAGGTGAAAGGCGCTGCAGAAATCAGAGTCTTTCTTTTACAGCCTTCGAAGTCACAGAATCACAGAAACCCCACAGTGCAGATAGAGGCCATTTCGGCCCATCGAGCCTGCACCGACACATATCCCACCCGATCCCCGTAACCCCTACACCAACACATATCCCACCCTATCCCCGTAACCCACGTATTTAATCCCCCTAACACTAAGGGTCAATTGTTCACAGCCAATCAACCTAACCCGCACATCTTTGGACTGTGGGAGGAAACCGGAGCACTGACAACTGACAAAAACCAAAAATCAACATAAATTGAATTTAACAGCAAATGGAGTTAAGGCAGGTCGGTTAGCTCAGTAGGTTATGAACGTAGAGCTAATAATGCCAAGGTCGTGGGTTCGATCCCCATACGGGCCATTTACTTTCTGATGGTGTGGGTAGTTTCTTAATTTTGCTGTTTGCTGAAAAGATTGGAGCTGCAATACTTTGAAGCAAAGCTGCAAAACCTTAGTTCTGCAGAGAGCTCAAGGAACTAAAAGGTTGACCCTGTGTCTATCTGTCCACAGATGGCGCTGATCTACAAATTACTCCTCCTGGTCGCGTGGCCTAATGGATAAGGTGTCAGACTTCGGTATTAATTTCTGAGGATATTAGGATATCGCAGGTTCGAGTCCTGCCACGGTCTTTTTACACACTTTTTAATTCGTGTTCAGTTTTACAAAACCAAACCGTGTTCCCACTTCGTAGCTGAAGGTGATTCCATAACAAACACTGCAGGGCTCTTTATAATTAGTATTTTTGATGCTGCTTTGTGTGTGTATTGCTCACTCGTTCCCAACAAATCCACAATATCTAATTGATGCCGATAAATTATTAGTGCTTCAATTGGAACTTTGGGTTAATCAGTGTAATAAAGTGCAGTGGAGGGAATTCTGATCAATTTCGGGGCGAGTGATCGCCACAGGGAGCCGATGAAATAAAACATTTGTATCAAAGTCGCTGCGAGCAGGGTTCGAACCTGCGCGGGAAAACCCCATTGGATTTCGAGTCCAACGCCTTAACCACTCGGCCATCGCAGCTGCATATTAGCAAGCAAAAATGCTTCCTACTGTGAGTGAGTCAGGAACTAGCTCAGAGAAGACAGCTCATAAATACTCACCGATAAATCCAGCAGGGAATTCAGGATTAACTTCTTTGGCCAAAGAGTGCTGAGAATGCAATAGTTGAGGTGAATACTACTAGAAGCATTTAAGAGGAAGGGAGAAAGGAATAGAAGGATATGCTGATAGGATTTTTTAAATTCGTTTAAGGTTTGTGGGTGCGCTGGCAAGGCCAGCATTAAATGACCATCCCCAATTGCCCCTTGAGAAGGTGGTGGTGAGCCGCCTTCTTGAACCACTGCAGTCCGTGTGGTGAAGGTGCTCCCACAGTGCTGTTAGGGAGGGAGTTCCAGGATTTTGACCCAGCGACGATGAAGGATCGGCAATATACTTCTAAGTCAGAATGGTTTGTGACTTGGAGGGGAACTTGGAGGTGGGGGTGTTCCCATGCGCCTGCTGCACGGGTCCTTCTAGGTGGAAGAGGTTGCGTGTTTGGCAGGTGCTGCTGAAGAAGCCTTGGTGAGTTGCTGCAGTGCATCTTGTAGATGGTACGCACTGCAGCCACGGTGCGCCGGTGGTGGAGGGAGTGAATGGTTAAGGTGGTGGATGGGGTGCCAATCAAGCGGGCTGCATTGTCCTGGAAGGTGTCGAACTTCTTGAGTGTTGTTGGAGCTGCACTCATCCAGGCAAGTGGAGAGTATTCCATCACACTCCTTACTTGTGCCGTCTAGATGGTAGAAAGGCTTTGGGGAGTCAGGAGGTGAGACACCGGACGCAGAATGCCTAGCCTCTGACCTTCTCTTGTTGTCACAGTATTTATGTTCAATGGTAACACCCAGGATGTTGGTGGTCAGCTCCTTTGTTCATGTTGGACCAAGGTTTTAATGAAGTCGGGAGCCGAGTGCTCTTGGCAGAACCCAAACCGGGCATCAATGAGCAGGTTATTGGTCAGTAAGTGCCTCTTTACAGCACTGTGGATGATACCTTCCATTACTTTGCTGATGATTGAGAGTAGAGAGTAGACTGATGGGGCGGTAATTGGCTGGATTGGATTTGTCCTGCTTTTTGTGGACAGGACATACCTGGGCAGTCTTCCACATTGTTGGATAGATGCCAGTGTTGTAGCTGTACTAGAACAGCTTGGCTGGAGCACAAGTCTTCAGAATAATAGCCGGGGTGTTGTCAGGGCCCAGAGCCATTGCTGTATCCAGTGTGCTCAGCCTTTTCTTGATATCACGTGGAGTGAATCGAATTGGCTGAAGACTGGCTTCTGTGATGGTGGGGACCTCAGGAGGAGGCTGATATGGATCAGGCCAGGTGGTCCGTCCAGCTTCATTTTTATTATTTTGTTTCATAGCGGTTTGTTACAACTGAGTGGCTTGCTAGGCCATGTCAGAGGGCAGTTAAGAATGAACCACATTGCTATGGGACTGGAGTCACACAAAGGCCAGACCGGGTAAGGATGGCAGATTTCTTTCCCTGAAAGACATTAGTGAACCAGATGGGTTTTTACGACAATCCGATAGTTTCATGGTTACCATTACTGATTCTAGTTTTATTTGGGGGGTGAGGAGCAATAGAGAAGGAGGAGCCTCGTGTGGAGACCAGTTCGTGCAAATGGACTGTTTCTGTGGGGCAGACTCTATAATATTATGTAACACCCGTTTTAATCAGACACAGAATGATCCGGGACTGACAGCACATCCCTTTTAAACAGATACAGAATGACCAGGGACTTACAGCACATCCCTTTTAAACAGACACAGAATGATCCGGGACTGACATCACATCCCTTTTAAACAGACACAGAATGATCCGGGACTGACAGCACATCCCATTTAAGCAGACTCAGAATGACCCGGGACTGACAGCACATCCCTTTTAAACAGACACAGAGTGATCCTGGACTGACAGCACATCCCTTTTAAACAGACACAGAATAATCCGGGACTGACAGCACATCCCTTTTTAACAGACATAGAATAATCCGGGACTGAAAGCATGTCCCTTTTAAACAGTCACAGAATGACCCGGGACTGACAGCACATCCCTTTTAAACAGACACAGAATAATCCGGGACTGACAGCATGTCCCTTTTAAACAGACACAGAATAAACCGGGACTGACAGCATGTCCCTTTTAAACAGACACAGAATGATCCGGGACTGACAGCATGTCCCTTTTAAACAGACACAGAATAAACCGGGACTGACAGCATGTCCCTTTTAAACAGACACAGAATGATCCGGGACTGACAGCATGTCCCTATTAAACAGACACAGAATGATCCGGGACTGAAAGTAGACCCCTTTTAAACAGACATGGAATGCTGCCTGACCTGCAGAGTGTTTCCAGCATTTCATCTGTTTATATTTCAGATTTCCAGCATCAACACTATTTTGCTTTTGGAATAGAACTTTACATAATTGGCTCTGTGGCGCAATGGATAGCGCATTGGACTTCTAGTTGAATGATAGATTAAGGCATTCAAAGGTTGTGGGTTCGAGTCCCACCAGAGTCGGATTTTGGGCGAGGACTCGGTGGTTCCTCCACTGACAGCACATTTTGCAGTAAATCGGTAATTCAGAGAAGGGAAACTACCGCCCCGACACTTTCCCGCTGAGTACTCTCAACCCCTGAGTCAGTTACACAGGAGCAGGAGGAGGCCATTCAGTCCCATAGCCGTTTTGCATAGGAACAGGAGGAAACCATTCAGTCCCATGACCCTTTTACACAGGAACAGGAGGAGGCCATTCAGCCCCTTCAGCCTGTTATACAGGAACAGGAGGAGGCCATTCAGCCCCTCGAGCCTGTTATACAGGGACAAGAGGAGGCCTTTAACGCCTCGAGCCTGTTGCATTGGACAGGAGGAAGCCGTTCAGCGATACAAGGTCTGTACAAGAACAGTAGAACTCCATTCAGCCTCTCGAACCTGTTACATAGGATGAAGAGGAGGCAAATCAGACCCATGATCCAGTTATAAAGGAACAGGAGAAGGCAATTCAGACCAACGAGTCTGTTTCACAGGAACAGCAGGAGGCCATTCAGCCCCTCAAACCTGCCACACATGAACAGGAGGAGGACATTCAGTCCCTCAAGCCTGCTACACTGGAACAGGAGGAGGCAATTCAAACACACGAGTCTGTTATACGGGAACAGGAGGAGGCCATTCAGCCCCTCAAGCCTGTTATACATGAACAGGAGGAGGCCATTCAGCCCCTCGAGCCTGTTATACATGCACAGGAGGAGACAATTCAGACACACGAGCCTGTTATACAGGAACAGGAGGAGGCTATTCAGCCTCTCGAACTTGTTATACAGGAAAAGGAGGAAGCCATTCAGCCCCTCAAGCCTGTTAGACAGGAACAGGAGGAGGCCATTCAGCCCCTCGAGCCGGTTACACAGGAATAGGAGGAGGCCATTCCGCCCCTCAAGCCCGTTATACATGAACAGGAGGAGGCCATTCAGCCCTTCAAGCCTGTTATACATGCACAGGAGGATGCCATTCAGCCCCTTGAGCCTGTTACACAGGAACAGGAGGAGGCCATTCAGCCCCTTGAGTCTGTTATACAGGAACAGGAGGAGGCCATTCAGCCCTTCGAGTCTGTTATAAAGGAACAGGAGTAGGCCAATCAGCTCCTCGGGTATGTTACACATAAACAGGAAGAGGCCATTCAGCCCATCGAGCCTATCATACAGGAACAGGAGGAGGCCATTCAGCCCCTCGAGCCTGTTACGCAGGAACAGGAGGAGGCTATTCAGCCTGTTATGCAGGAAAAGGAGGAAGCCTTTCAGCCCCTCAAGCCTGTTACACAGGAACATCATGGGCAAGGAAACCTCCTGCTGATTACCACCTACCACCCTCCCTCAGCTAATGAATCAGTGCTCCTCCATGTTGAACACCACTTGGAAGAAGCACTGAAGGCAGCAAGCGCACAGAATGTACTCTAGGTGGGGACCTCAATGCCCATCACCAAGAGTGGCTCGGTAGCAGCACTACTGACCGAGCTGGTCGAGTCCTGAAGATATGGCTGCCAGAATGGGCCTGCGGCAGGTGGTGAGGGAACCAACACGAGTGGAAAACCTTCTTGACCTCCTCCTGACCAATCTACCTGTCACAGATGCAAAAAGTTCAAAAAGTTTTCATTGGCTGTAAAGCACTTTAGGATGTCCTGAGGTCGTGAAAGGCCTGCAGAAATGCAAGTCTTTCTTTTACAGCCTTCCAAGACAAAGTGACTTAGCTGGCAAAGACCAGAAACAGGGACGGTTCTATAAGTGAGCTTTATAGATGGGCTGGTTAGCTCAGTTGGTTAGTGCGTGGTGGCAATAACGCCAAGGTCGCGGGTTCGATCACCGTACGGGCCATTTATTTTTCGAGGGAAGGTTAGTTTCTTAATTTTGTAATATTTGAGCAGTTTAAAAGTTTAAAAAGTTTGGAAGGAAACTCATACGGGACCTACAAAGCTGCAAAATCTTAGTTCTACCGAGAGTTCATGGACCTGAAAGGTTAACCCTGTGTTTTTCTGTGCACAGATGTTCCCTGACCTGTGGAATATTTCCAACATTTAATGAACAATTTCAGATCCAGCATCTGCTGCATTTCGCTTTTTGTTTTACCGCAGTGTCGTCGCTTCTATTAACAAAAGTCAAAAATAAATTGTAGCTAACGGAAAATGAGCCTTGCTGTCACTGTGAGCATTCGTGGTTCAGGGGTAGCATTCTCGCCTGCCATATGGGAGACCCGGGTTCGATTCCCGGCCAATGCAGGTTAGCATTTTTAACAATTTATTTCAGAGCAAACACATCACATGAAACATCAATAATAAATTAGCTGTTCCTGTGTAACTGGATCAAGGGAATGAATGGCCTCCACCTGTTCCTGTGTAACAGGCTTGAGGGGCTGAATGTCCTCCTGCTCCATTGTAACAGGCTCGAGGGGCTGAATGGCCTCCTGTTCCAGTGTAACAGGCTTGAGGGGCTGAATGGCCTCCTCCTGTTCCTGTGTAACAGGTTCGAGGGGCTGAATGGCCTCCTCCTGTTCCTGTGTAACAGGCTCGAGGGGCTGAATGGCCTCCTGTTCCAGTGTAACGGGCGTGAGGGACTGAATGGCCTCCTCCTGTTCCTGTTTGACAGGCTCAAGGGGCTGAATGGCCTCCTCCTGTTCCTGTTTGACAGGCTCGAGGGGCTGAATGGCCTCCTCCTGTTCCTGTTCGACAGGCTCGAGAGGCTGAATGGCCTCCTGCTGTTCCGGTTTGACAGGCTCGAGGGGCTGAATGGCCTCCTCCAGTTCCGGTTTGACAGGCTCGAGCGGCTGAATGGCCTCCTCCTGTTCCTGTTTGACAGGCTCAAGGTGCTGAATGGCCTCCTCCTGTTCCTGTTTGACAGGCTCAAGGGGCTGAATGGCCTCCTCCTGTTCCTGTGTAACAGGCTCGAGGGACTGAATGGCCTCCTCCTGTTCCTGTTCGACAGGCTCAAGGGGCTGAATGGTCTCCTCCTGTCCCGGTTTGACAGGCTCGAGGGGCTGAATGGCCTCCTCCTGTTCCTGTGTAACAGGCTCAAGGGACTGAATGGCCTCCTCCTGTTCCTGCTCAACAGGCTCAAGGGGCTGAATGGTCTCCTCCTGTCCCGGTTTGACAGGCTCGAGGGACTGAATGGCCTCCTCCTGTTCCGGTTTGACAGGCTCGAGGGGCTGAATGGACTCCTCCTGTTCCGGTTTGACAGGCTCGAGGTGCTGAATGGCCTCCGCCAGTTCTGGTTTGACAGGCTCAAGGGACTGAATGGCCTCCTTCTGTTCCGCTTTGACAGGCTCGAGGGGCTGAATGGCCTGCTCCTGTTCCTGTGCAACATGCTCGAGGGACTGAATGGCCTCCTCCTGTTCCTGTGAAAAAGGCTCGAGGGGCTGAATGGCCTCCTCCTGTGTAACAGGCTCGAGGGGCTGAATGGCCTCCTGTTCCAGTGTAACGGGCTCAAGGGGCTGAATGGCCTCCTCCTGTTCCTGTTTGACAGGCTCGAGGGGCTGAATGGCCTCCTCCTGTTCCTGTTTGACAGGCTCGAGGGGCTGAATGGCCTCCTCCTGTTCCTGTTCGATAGGCTCGGGGGCTGAATGACCTCCTCATGGTCCGGTTTGACAGGCTCGAGGGGCTGAATGGCCTCCTCCAGTTCCGGTTTGAAAGGCTCGAGCGGCTGAATGGCCTCCTCCTGTTCCTGTTTGACAGGCTCAAGGGGCTGAATGGCCTCCTCCTGTTCCGGTTTGACAGGCTCGAGGGGCTGAATGGCCTCCTCCTGTTCCTGTTTGACAGGCTGGAGGGGCTGAATGGCCTCCTCCTGTTCCGGTTTGACAGGCTCAAGGGGCTGAATGGCCTCCTCCTGTTCCTGTTTGACAGGCTCAAGGGGCTGAATGGCCTCCTCCTGTTCCTGTGTAACAGGCTCGAGGGACTGAATGGCCTCCTCCTGTTCCTGTTTGACAGGCTCGAGGGGCTGAATGGCCTCCTCCTGTTCCTGTGTAACAGGCTCGAGGGACTGAATGGCCTCCTCCTGTTCCTGTTCGACAGGCTCAATGGACTGAATGGACTCCTCCTGTTCCGGTTTGACAGGCTCGAGGGGCTGAATGGCCTCCGCCAGTTCTGGTTTGACAGGCTTGAGGGGCTGAATGGCCACCTCCTGATCCTATTGAACCATGTTTCAGGCACTGAAGTGTCTGGTGTTCCGATTGTGCCCTCTGCTGTCCCGGCGCAGGAAGAAACACAGTGCCAGTGTATAAAACCCCAAGTCCTTGTACTTTCTTTCTTTCTTTGAATCTTTCTTTCATTTCTTCGTTTTCTGTGCCATATGCTCCTTAATCTATTGTTGCTAGTGATAGATGTGTTCATATTTGCCGGTTTCAACGTGTTCATTGCTTCTGCTGATTTGAATTGTGTCGAAAAAGTGAACTGAATTTCTCCACCTATATGAAGCATCCTTGGGTTCGAAGCTGTTTTGGTTTCAATCAAACAAACTCACAGATTTCTCGAACTCGCTGAGCCTTTCCTGGCCAGTATTTGTTTCTTGCTTCCTTGCATTTGGAAAGGCCCAGGCTTCATCCCCGGCCTGTGCTGAGGGAGCTGACCTGAGCCTGGGCAGCGGTTGCAATTGGTGTCTGTGGCCCTGTGTTAGAGAGAGGGTGAATGAGCCTGGCTTCTTGTCCACTCGCCCTGCTGGCTGTGGGCAATGGCTGAGCAGAGGACCAGTTGTGATGGGTGTCAGCAGGAGGGGAGAGGTGGAGAAGGGAAGTTGTAAAGATAAAGAAAGGGACTCTCAGCTGTGACAGCTGCTGCTGCCCACAGTAGGTAGTTTGGACAGTGGGTTACCACAGCCCATGACACACACGAGCCAATCCAGCCTCCTCGTGGACTGCCTTCACTTACACATCTCCTTTTTAAGATGAAACTGTCATTTTATTCAAGTGACGTCTAAACCACATCCCCACTGATTGTCATTTCAAAACCATTGCACTTACAGTCTCAGCTCAACATCGGCAAACCCCAGCAGCAAGCAGGTGAGATTTACAATCTCTTAATGATCAATGATCTTTCACAGGAACGTGTCAAATCAGTGCTATGTTGTTAAAGTCAACACAGGATGTCAAGGTCTTAGAGAGGGTGCAGAGGAGATTTACCAGAATGGTACCAGGGATGAGGGAATTCAATTATGTGGAGAGACTGGAGAAGCTGGGATTGTTCTCCTTAGAGCAGAGAGGGTTAAGAGGAGATTTGATAGAGATTTTCAAACTTATGAATAGTTTTGATAGCGTAAATAAGAAGTAGGTGTTTCCACTGGCAGAAGGTTCGGTAACCAGAGGACACAGATTTATGGTGATTGGCAAAAGAACCAGAGGTGACATGAGGAAACATTTTTTTTAAGCAGCACGTTGTTGTGATCTGGAATGCACTGCCTGAAAGGGCGGTGGAAGCAGATTCAATAGTAACTTTCAAAAGGCAGTTGAATAAATACTTGAAGGAAAAACATTACAGGGCTATGGGGAAAGGGCAGGTGAATGAAATTAATTGCAGAGCTCTTTCAAAGTGCCGGTGCAGGGCTATGGGGAGAGAGTGGGGCACTGGGATTTTTTGGGATTGATACAGGTCTATGGGGTGTGAGTGGGGCAGTGTGAATAGTTTGGGATTGATTCAGGGCTATGGGGTGAGAGCGGGGCAGTGGGATTAGTTTGTGATTGATACAGGTCTATGGGGTGTGAGCGGGGCAGTGGGATTAGTTTAGGATTGATTCAGGGCTATGGGGTGAGAGCGGACCAGTGGGATTAGTTTGTGATTGATACAGGTCTATGGGGTGTGAGCGGGGCAGTGGGATTAGTTTGGGATAGATTCAGGGCTATGGGGTGAGAGCGGGGCAGTGGGATTAGTTTGTGTTTGATACAGGTCTATGGGGTGTGTGTGGGGCAGTGTGATTTGTTTGGGGATTGATACAGGGCTATGGGGAGATAGCGGGTCAGTGGGATTAGTTTGGGATTGTTACAGGGCTTTGGGGAGAGAGCGGGGCAGTGGGATTAGTTTGGGATTGATACAGGTCTATGGGGTGTGAGCGGGGCAGTGGGATTAGTTTGGGGTTTGATACAGGGCAATGGGGAGATAGCGGGTCAGTGGGATTAGTTTGGGATTGTTACAGGGCTTTGGGGAGAGAGCGGGACAGTGGGATTAGTTTGGGATTGTTACAGGGCTTTGGGGAGAGAGTGGGGCAGTGGGATTAATTGTCGATTGATACAGGTCTATGGGGAGATAGTGGTTCAGTGGGTTTAGTTTAGTATTGCTGTGGCAAAGGCCCAGAATTAACACAGTGGGTCGAATGGTCTCCTCTGCTCTGTAAATATCTATTGTTGGAGTACCATTATACAAGAAGGGTAGCAGGGATAAACCAGGGAATTACAGGCCAGTGAGCCTAACATCTGTGGTAGGGAAATTATTGGAAAAAATTCTGAGGGACAAAATTAGTCTCCACTTGGAGAGGCAAGGATTAATCGGGGATAGCCAGCATGGCTTTGTCAAGGGTACATCATGTCTGACAAATCTGATTGAATTTTTCGAGGGGGTGACTAGGGGGGTGGATGAGGGAAATGCTGTGGATGTGGTTTACATGGACTTCAGTAAAGCCTTTGACAAAGTCCCGCATAGGAGACTGGTTAAGAAGGTAAGAGCCCATGGGATCCAGGGTGCCTTGGCGCATTGGATCCTAAACTGGCTGAGTGGCAGGAGGCAGGGTGTGATGGTCGAAGGTTGCTTTTGTGACTGGAAGCCTGTGTCCAGTGGGGTACCTCAGGGATCGGTGCTGGGTCCCTTGTTGTTTGTGATCTGCATAAATGATTTGGATGAGAATGTAAAAGGTATGATCAGCAAGTTCGCAGATGACACGAAAATTGGTGGGGTGGTCAATTGCGAGGAGGAAATCCTTAGGCTACAGGACGATATAAACGGGTTGGTCAGATGGGCGGAAAAGTGGCAAATGGAATTTAACCCTGAAAAGTGCGAGGTGATGCATTTTGGACGCACAAATAAGGCAAGGGAATACCCAATGAGTGGTAGGATCCTAGGAAGTACAGAGGGTCAGAGGGACCTTGGTGTACATGTACATAGATCCCTGAAGGCAGCGGAACAGGTAGATAAGGTGGTTAAAAAGGCATATGGGATACTTGCCTTCATTAGCCGAGGCATAGAATATAAGAGCAGGGAGGTTATGATGGAGCTGTACAAAACGCTGGTGAGGCCACAGCTGGAGTACTGTGTGCAGTTCTGGTCGCCTCACTATAGGAAGGATGTGATTGCTTTGGAGAGGGTGCAGAGAAGATTCACCAGGATGTTATCTGGGATGGAGCGCCTCAGCTATGAAGAAAGACTAAACAGGCTGGGGTTGTTTTCCTTGGAGCAAAGAAGGCTGAGGGGGGACCTGATTGAGGTATACAAAATGATGAGGGGCATAGATAGGGTAGACAAAGAGGAACTTTTCCCCTTAGTAGGGGGGTCAATAACAAGGGGGCATAGATTCAAGGTAAGGGGCAGGAGGTTTAGAGGGGATTGGAGGAGGAACTTTTTCACCCAGAGGGTGGTTGGAATCTGGAACTCACTGCCTGAAAGGGTGGTAGAGGCAGGAACCCTCACAACATTCAAGAAGCATTTGGATGAGCACTTGAAATGCCATTGCATACAAGGCTATGGGCCAAATGCTGGAAAATGGGATTAGACTGGACAGCGATTGATGGATGGCGCAGACACGATGGGCCGAAGGGCCTCATTCTGTGCTGTATAACTCTATGACTCTATGAACACAGCTTCAGCAACCTTGGGAGTCTCAGGAATCTCAATCTCAGAAACAACAAGATCTCAATTGATTTCAGCAAGGTGTTTGCAAATCTCAATAACCTGAACACATTGGACCTGGAAGGGAGCAAAATTCGAAGCCTGACCAGCCAGTCTTTCTGTGGATTACATAACCTGACCAAGTTTATCTCGATAGGAACTGTATAACCTGTATCAGCAAGGATATCTTCGACATCCTCCCATCATTAGGAGTGTTGGACTTTGCCAGCAACCGGATCAGATTCAACACTGGCCTGATTGAAGCATCTCCCTTTGTTAACCTCACAAAGCTCTACATTCTCAAACTAAAAGCCCAGCAACCCTACGGCATCATCATTATTCCTCCAAAGTTTTTCAATGGCCTCATCTCTTTAAGAGACCTGTATATAGGAGGGAATAAAATGTCACTGTCCAAAGACGGATTTGAAGACCTGATCAATTTGAGAATCCTCTCCATGCCCGATGCTTGCAATGGGATCCACAGTCTGAATCCAGGGATCTTCAAGAATCTCCAGAGTCTAGAGAGACTCAACCTTGAAAATGTCGGCCTCCAATCCATGTCTTTTCACGTCTTTGGAAACATTTCCAACCTCAGGACATTGTTCTTGGGGGAAAAACGCCATTCAGATCATCAATAGCACGGTTGTGGAACACCTGCCCTCCCTGACCTTCCTGGATCTACGGAAGAACCGGTTCCCCTGCACCTGTGACATCAGTTGGTTCCAAAACTGGTCCCTGTCCAACCCCAGGGTGCAGCTTATCTATTTTTACAACCAAACCTGTGCAGATTGGCCAACCGAATACTTGTACAAGTTTGATACTCGCGTTTGTTACTTGGACATTGGGCAGATCATGTTCCATATAACTGTGCCGGTCTTGATCTTGTTCATGTTCATCCCTATATTCTACAGCAAAGGGTACTGGCACATCAAGTATGGGTTTTATATTTTCCGATCGTGGTTGAATGACCACAGAGGGAGAGGAGAGAGTCAGCAGTCCTACAGGTATGATGCATTTATCTCCTATAATTCTCAGGACGTAGACTGGGTTCTGCAAGTGTTGGTGCCAAACCTGGAAACGAGAGGACCTCAATGCTTCAAACTCTGCCTCCACCACAGAGATTTTGAGCTGGGCAAATATATTATCGACAACATCGTGGACAGCATCTGCCAGAGCAGGAAGACCATCTGTGTGATGTGCCGCAACTACCTGTACAGCGAGTGGTGCTCCATGGAACTGCAGCTAGCGAGCTCCAGGCTCTTCCACGAGCTGAAAGATATCATCATCCTGATCTTCTTGGAGAAGATTCCAGATGCTGAACTCTCAACCTACCACAAGATGAGAATGGTCATGAAAAGCAAGACCAACATCCAGTGGCCATCAGACGTCGAAGCTCAAAAACTGTTTTGGGTCAAAGTGAGAAAAGCGATTAAAGGCTCCAACTGGGCCAAGGAGAGGAATCCCGCTGCTGAATGTTAAGCTTCAAGGCCTAGAAATCCGCAGTCTTACCGCAGGCCCTTAAGGCCCGAGTCAGGGAAACATGGTGGCCGCCGCACTTCCCACGTGTTTTGGAGTTCGCCGCTTAACTTACCGCCCTGTGTTAATTGTGAACAACTCCCCCAGTGGCTGCATAATGGCCGGTGGAAGGCTGCTGACATTCAGTGGGCGAGATTGCAAATGGCTTTGCAGGACGACCTCGAGCAGCTCTGGCCCTAGGCCTGGCTGAGACTGCACCACCTTGGCATGGGCGGCAGCAGCCTAGGCTGGCTGACAGGCAGCAGCAAGGGCAATGGAGAAGGGGCAGAGGTGGAAGTAGGAATGCTGTCATCCTGCGAGAGGGCAGCAGGTTCCTGCTCCCCAGACCCACTGCTGCTCCCCCCGGGGCGGTGCATCAACATTCCTAGCAATCTGTTGGAGACCAGATGGCTGAGCGGCTGTGACACCCTGCAAGCCCCGTTCGACACTGGTAAACACAGCCATGGTGGCAGCAGTCTGAGTGTGGGTGGCAGCAAGCTGAAGTTGCAAGAGAGCGCTCTGATATAGCGAGACCTTCCAAGTGGCGCAACAAATGGAATTATAATGAGGTGCTGCTGCATTAAAGAATCTCCCATTTAAGTAGTGCTAAAAGCAGATGCCAAACATGACTTGCAGTTAGACTGCACCCGATATTGGCCCATCTGTTGAGCGGTAAACCAATGAGCAGCGGATTTAGTGCAGAGATCATCACTATAATCATGTGAAAGCGCACTCAGCATGAATTTTGCGTGCTACTTAGAATAGTTTGTCCAGACACAGCTAAGTAGTGCTGAGCCATTACTCCGCCAGTTTTCGGGCCATATCCGATTTCCTGGCCCATGTTCCTCAAAGCCCCTTTGTTTCTAATGGCAGGGCTCCCACTCATCTCGGAACCCACTGCCACGAGCTTCCATCCACCTCTGACACAGTCCCTCCTCATCGTTAATCCTGTCATTGCTGCTATTGACCCAGGATAAGGCCAAGGTACAGACACACAATATAAGCACAGAGTAAAGCCTTAATCATCTGGCCCCACAAGTCGGCTCACTGTCGTCTTTCCATCCAACATCTGCTTGAATCTGGGCCAGGCTGATGGCGTGAACGACTCCTCGGTCCGTGGTAATCTGACACTGGTGGACATTAATCCACAGCACAAGACTGTCCACACTGGAGCCCAACAGTAGATCTCAGTGACATTCCCAGTGGCCTCAGGATTGGCCAGTGTGATAAATCTAGCTAACAAACCTTTCATATTATCTGCTAATTTTGATAAATACTTGCTGCCATGACAGGATAGCCCTGCTGCTATCCATTGCAGGTAATTCCAGGATATACCTGGCCGGAACGTGATTACAGGTAATGCCCAGCCACCCCTGGTGGGACAATGATTACTGGTAATGCAAGGATACCCCTGGTGGGACGGTGATTACAGGTAATGCCCGGATACTCATTGTTGGACGGTGGTTACATGTAATGCCCAGATACCCCTGGTGTGACAGTGCTTAGACGTAATGCCCAGATACCCCTGGTGGGGCAGTGATTACAGGTAATGCCCTCATACCCCTGGTGGGACAGTGCTAACAGGTAATGCCCAGATACCCCTGGTGGGACAGTGCTTACAGGTAATGCCGAGATAACCCTGGTGGGACAGTGATTACAGGTAATGCCGGATACCCCTGGTGGGACTGTCATTACAGGTAAGGCCCAGGTACCCCTGTTGGGACGGTGCTTACAGGTAATTCCTGGATACCACTCATGTGAAGGTGATTATAGGTAATGCCCAGAAACCCCTGGTGGGACAGCGAATACAGGCAAATCCCGGATGCCACTGGTGGGACGTTGATTACAGTTAATGCCCGTATAGCCCTGGTGGGACGGTGAATACTGGAAATGCCCAGACACCCCTGTTGGGACAGTGATTGCAGGTAATGCCCAGATACCCCTGGTGTGATGATGAATACAGGTAATTCCCAGATAACCCTGGTGGGACAGTGATTACTGGTAATGCCAGGATACACCTGGTGTGACGATGATTACAGGTAATGCCCAGATACTCCTGGTGTGACAGTGATTACTGGTAAGTCCCAGATACCCCTGGTTGGACGGTGATTATAGGAAACGCCCAGATACCACTTGTGTGTTGCTGATTACAGGTAATGCCTGGATACAACTGTTGTGAAGGTGATTACAGGTAATGCCCGATACCACTGCTGGGACAGTGATTACAGAAAATGACCAGATATCCCTGGTGTGAAGGGTATTCCAGGTGATGCCGAGATACCCCTGATGGGACAGTGATTACAGGTGATACCTGGAAACCCCTGGTGTGAAGGTGATTGAAGGTAATTCCCAGATACCGCTGGTGGGACATTGATTACAGGTAATGCCCGGATACCCCTGGTGGGACGGTATATACAGGTAATGCCCAGATACCACTGGTGGGACAGTGATTACAGGTAATGGCCAGATACCGCTGGTGGGACAGCGATTACAGGTCATGCCCAGATGCCCCTGGTGGGAAGGTGATTACAGGTAATGCACAGATACCCTTGGTGGGACAGTGATTGAAGGTAATGCCCGGATACCCCTTGTTGGACTGTGATTACTGGTAATGCCCACATACCACTGGTTTGAAGGTGATTACTGGTAATGCCCGGATAATCCTGGTGGGAGAGTCATTACAGCTAATGCTCAGATACCCCGGGTGGGACAGTGAATATAGTTAATGCCCAGGTACCACTGCTGGGACAGTGATTGCAGGTAATGCCCAGATACCCCTGGTGGGATTGGGATGGTGATTACAGGTAATGCCCAGATACTCCTGGTGGAATGGTGATTACAGGTAATGCCCAGATACCCCTGATGGGACAGTGATTACAGGTAATGCACAGATACCGCTGGTGGGACAGTGATTACAGATAATGCCCGGATACCTCTTGTTGGACCGTGATTACTGGTAATGCCCAGATATCACTGGCGTGAAGATGATTACTGGTAATGCCCGGATAATCCTGGTGGGAGAGTCATTACAGCTAATGACCAGATACCCCTGGTGGGACAATGAAGACAGTTAATGCCCAGATACTCCTGGTGCGACAGTGATTGCATGTAATGCCCAGATACCTCTGGTGGGATGGTGATTACAGGTAATGCCCAGATACCCCTGGTGTGATGGTGATTACAGGTAATGCCCAGTTACCCCTGGTGGAACACTGATTACAGGTGATACCCGGATACCCCTGGTTGGATGGTGATTACAGGTAATGCCTGATAACCACGGTTCTCTGTGGAATGAAGCACGCTGTCAGCCCCAGGGCTTTCCTCAGACAGTTGTGTGCTGTCCTCGCCCACCCCTGGAATATGGCCCTCCAGACTGATGCACAGCGAGTCAGCTACAGATTAAGAACATACAGCCCATCGAGGACCGAGCAATTGGGCGGCAGCTCACCAGCCCGGCTTCCACATCTGTGGGGTCCCAAGACTGGAGGAAAGGCTGCCGAGACTGCAGAAGATAAATGAGCCCAAGGCAATGATTTAGCGGGCACTGGCACTGCTGACAGAGGCAGGAGAGAACCAGTGCCCTCAGCCCCTGTACATTTATAGCACTGCTCTGTCTATCGGACACCAGCGGGTAGCAGCATTGACTGAAAATGAGGAATATGATACTGAAATCCACACACCCATCACTATGTTACAAAATCATTTTAAAAGACTTGCATTTCTATACCACCATTCACCACCTCAGGACTTCCAAAACTCTTCACAGCCAATGATGTACTTTTTGAAATGCAGTCACTGTTGTAATGTAGGACACATGGAAGACAGTTCGCGCACAGCTAGCTCCCACTAACAGCAATGTGATATGGCCAGTTAAACTGTTCTTTAGTCATGTTGATTGAGGGATAAATATTGGCCCAGGACACCAGGGAGAATGATCCTACTCTCTTTCGAATAGTGGCCGTGGGATTGTTTACATCCACCTGAGAGAACAGACTAATGCCTCAGTTTAATGTCCCATCAGAAAGATGGCACCTCCTACAGTGCGGCACTCCCTCACTTCCGACGGTGCAGTGGTGCCTCAGTACTTCGCCTCCGATAGTGCAGCACTCCATCAGTACAGACCCTCCAACTGTGCAGCACTCCCACAGTCCTGTCCGTCCGAGAGTGCTGCGCTCCCTCAGTCCTGCACCTCCAACAGTGCAGCGCTCCCTCAGTACTGACACACCGAAACTGCAGCGCTCCCTCAGTACTGACCTCCAATAGTGCAGCGCTCCCTCAGTACTGCCCCTCTGACAGTACAGCGCTCCCTCAGTACTGCCCCTCCGACAGTGCGGCACTCCCTCAGTGCAGACCCTCCGACATTGATGTGTTCCCTCAGTACAGACACAATAGTGCAGTGCGCCCTCAGTACTGGCCCTCCAGCAGTGCATCGCACCCTCAGTACTGCCCCTCCAACAGTGTGGCTATCCCTCAGTACTGACCCCCCAACAGTGCAGCGCACCCTCAGTACTGCAACTCCGATAGCGCAGTGCTCACTCAGTACGTTCCGTTCGACAGTGCAGCGCTCTCTCAGTACTACTTCCCATCCGACAGTGCAGAGTTCCGTCAGTACTGCCCCTCCAACAGTGAAACACTCCCTCAGTACTGCCCCCGAAAATGCAGTGCTCCCTCAGTACTGCCCCTCCGACAGTGCAGCGCTCCCTCAGTACGGCCCCTCCAACAATGCAGCGCTCCCTCTGCACTGCCCGTCTGAAAGTGCATCGCTCCCTCAGTACTGTCCCATGACATTGCAGCACTCCCTCAGTAGTGTCCCTCTAACAGTGCAGCGCTCCCATGTTATTGCCCATCCGAGAGTGCAGCAGCCCCTCAGTACAGCCCCTCCGACATTGCAGCACTCCCTCAGTTCTGCCCCTCCGACAGTGTGGCAATCGCTTAGCACAGCCACCCTGACAGTGCAGTGCTCCCTCAGTACAGCCCCTCCAACAGTGCAGCGCTCCTTCAGATCCACCCCTCCAACATTGCAGCGCTCCCTGAGAACCACCCCTCCGACAGTGCAGTGCTCCCTCAGTACCGCCCCGCCGACAGTGCAGCCCTCTCTCTGTACTGCCCTTCCAACAGTGCAGCGTTCCCTCGGTACTGCACTGGCAGTGTCAGCCTGGATTTTTATGTTTAAGTCTCCGAAGTGGGACTATGAACCCACAACCTTCTGACTCAGAAACGAGATTCCGACCCACTGAGCCGCAACTGACTCAATCCAGACATCATATGCCACAAGCGTAATAAACCTTGGGGCGTTCTTAAACACGTTCCCATTGTTACTGGCTGGTGAATCACGGAGTCCAGTTTGGAAGTCCCACCCGCTGGTCTCTCCATCCATTCCCCGTCAGTGTCGCTGCACTTTCTGCCGGAGTGACTGCAGGAGACCAGCGATGATCCCATGGGATCTCGGGACGGGAATGTTACAGCGTGGCTCACGCATGGCTCGCAGTCGCAAGAGGCCCTGCCTCGATATTTATAAAATTGTTCAGTGTTTGAATTGTGCCGTGTCCCTTTCGAGATGCTGGACAGGAGGGTGGGCAGTACAAGGCTTCAGGCTGCAGGAATTTATCAATGGACTGGTCGGGTGGGCAGAACAGAGACAAATGCAATTCAATTCGTAGAAGTGTGAGGTAATGCATTTGGGGAGTGCTAACAATGCAAAGGGATACACATTAAATGGTAGGACACTGAGAAGTACAGAAGATCAGAGGGACCTTGGAGAGCAGGTCCACATATCCCTGAAAGTAGCAGGACAGGTAGATAAGGTGGTTAAGAAGGCATAGGGCATACTTTCCGTTATTAGCCGAGGCATAGAATATAAGAGCAGGGAGGTTATGCTTGAACTGTATAAAACACTAGTTACACCATAGCGAGAATACTGTGTGCCGTTCAGGTCACCACATTAAAGGAAGGATGTGATTGCACTATGAAAGGTGCGGAGGAGATTTACGAGGATGTTGCTTGGGCTGGGGAAATTTAGCTATGAGGAACGATTGGATAGGCTGGGTTTGTTTTCTTTGGAACAGAGGAGGCCGAACGGAGACCTAATTGAGCTGTATAAAATTATGAGGGGCCTAGATAGATTGGATAGGAAGGATTTATTTCCCTTAGCAGGAGGGCCAATAACCAGGGGGCATAGTTTTAAAGTAAATGGTCGGAGGTTGAGAGGGGAGCTGAGGTGAAATATTTTCACCCAGAATCTGGAACTCACTGCCTCAAAAGGTGGTCGAGGCAGAAACCCTCATCACCATTAAAAATACATGGATGTGCACCTGAAGTGCCATAACCTACAGGGCTATGGACCAAGAGCTGGAATGTGGGATTAGATTGGATAGCTCTTGTCGCCTGGCACAGACAGGATGAGCCGAATGGCCTCCTTCTGTGCTGTAAATTTCGATGATTCTATGATAAGGATACACGGGTGTGTTATATCCAGACTAGTCATTTGCCGCTTCATCCGTTGTTGAATAAATTACCTCAAGTGTCAACCGTGGCTGGTGGGTCGCACACTTGCCTCTGAGTCAGAAGGGCAGGGATTCATCTACCCCACAACGTGGCTGATTACCCGGGTATGTCCAATCCACATAAAAGGAATAAATCATTGCCCAATCATTCCACTCCCAATCCATAGTAAAGTGATGGAAGAAATCATCAATAATATCATCAATCTTAAACCGCTCACCAATAATTCACACACTGTTAATCTGGCTAATAACCTGCTTATCGATATCCTGCTCACCCACTGTGCTGCCTTCCTTTAGGTGAATGTAAGAGAATGTCTTTCAGTTTGCTAAATGAAAATTCACAGGAAGCTGTGTTTCCACGCATTTTGTTAAGTTACATGCCAAATGTACTGTGTTGCTCAGGCGTACCTAAATTTGTGTATGCATATCAGTTATGTGCTTGTGTACTAATGTGTGCTTCCATTTCTGTATTGTATTTCAGTTGCACAATAAGAATCTTTCAGTAAATTTTATAAGAAAAGTCAAGCCTTGTGATTTTTATGGGAAGATATCAAGTTGTTAGCTACCTGTCTAGCTCTGCATAGGAATGCGCTGCAAGGGCAAAATACCCACCCTCACTTCGAGATCCGCCCAGAATCACCACGGCTCCACAATAAGAAATTCGATGTCTGCAACGGTTTGAACACAGCGAAACGACCCCAGGCAGTAAGCAGACAAATTAGATCAGAGCCCAGTCGAAGTAGATATGAGGAGGGGAGACAGAAGGCTGTGTTTAAAGCGGTGGGTTTTAGAGGAGGAACGGGTGATGTAGAGGCGTAGGGGATCCCAGAGTGTGGGCCCTAGGTGGCTGAAGGCATGGCCGCCAATAGTGGGATGAACAGAGGCCTGCAGCGGATAGGTTTGCAAGAGTCAGAGTGCTGGAGCTAGTTACAGAGATAGGGAGGTAAGAGGGATTTGAACACAAGAAAGATAATTCGAAAATCGAGGAGATGCCAGACGGAGAGCCAACGTAAATCATCGAGTGCAGGGGGGTGATGCGTGAACGGGATTTGGTGCCAGTCAGGATACGGACAACAGCTGAATTTTACGGAGGGTGGAAGATGGGAGGCCGGCAAGGAGAGCATTGGAATAGGCGAGTCTAGAAGTAACAAAGTCATGGATGAGGGTTTCAGCAGCAGATAAGCTGAGGTGGGGGCAGAGTCGGGCGATGTAAGATTTTGGTCGGAAGTTCACCTTCGGCTTGAATAGAACACTGAGGCTGCGAAGAGTGTGGATCAGCCTCAGTCAGTGGCCAGGGGGAGAGCTGGCGTCCGAAGCGAGTGAAGAGAGTGTGTGGCGGGGACCGAGGACAATGGCATTTTTCCCCCCAATATTTAACAGGACGAAGTTTCTCCACAGACAGAACTGGATGTCAACGTGACAAATCATAGGCAGTGGAGTGGTCGAGAGAGGTGGTGGTGATATCAGCGTACATGTGGAAAAGGATGATGTGTTTTCGAATGATTTCTCCGAGGGGCAGCATGTAGATGAGAACTAGCAGGGGGCCAAGAATAGATCCTTGGGGGACACCTGAGGTGACGGTGCTGGAGTGGGACGAGAAGCCATTACAGGCGATTCACCGGCTCCAATTAGGTAGTAAGGGTAGTACCAGGAGAGGGCAGTCCCACCCCGCTGGACAACAGTGGGGAGTCGTTGGAGGTGGATGGAGTGGCCAACCATGTCAAAGGCTGCAGTCTGGTTGAGATGGACGAGGAAAAACAATTCACCAAGGTCAAAGTCACAGAGGATGTAATTTGTGATTTTATGGGGCCGTTTTACATAAGAATATAAGAAATAGGAGCAGGATTAGGCCAATTGGCCCCTCGAGCCTGTACCGCAATTCAATAAGATCATGGCTGATCTGATCCAAACCGCCAATCTACTATCACATAACAATCTCCTGAATCTAACAGAATTAGACACACGAAATAGGAGCAGGATCAGGCTACACGGCCCCTGGGCCCGCTCCGCTATCCACAGGGCCAGGAACGTTCCGAACCTAGACTCATGTCCAAATTCCTGCCCGCTCCCCATAACCCATTGTTCCCTTTACTTCTCGGAAACTGTCTATTTCTGATTTAAATTTATGCAATGATGTAGCTTCTACAGCTTTTTGGGGCAGCATATTCAATGGACCTACCACCCTCTGAGTGAAGTAGATCCTCCTCATCTCAGTTTTGAAAGAGCAGCCCCTTATTCTAAGACTATGCCCCCTAGTTCTAGTTTCACCCATCATCGGGAACATCCTCCACGCATCTACCCGATCCAACCCCTTCACAATCTTATATGTTTCAATAAGATCGCATCTCATTCTTCTGAACTCCAATGAGTAGAGTCCCAATCGACTCAACCTCTCCTCATATGTCTATCCCCTCAACCCCGGGATTAACTGAGTGAACCTTCTTTGTACTGACTCGAGAGCAAGTATGTCTTTTCTTAAGTAGGACACCAAAACTGTATGCAGTATTCCAGGTGCGGTCTCACCAATACCTTGTACAACTGAAGTAATACCTCCCTATTTCTATATTCTATCCCCCTAGCAATGAAAGCCAACATTCCATTGGCCTTCTTAATCATTTGCTGCACCTGCATACTAACCTATTGTGTTTCGTGCACCAGGACCCCCAGATCCCTTTGTACTTCAGTACTTTCCAGTTTCTTGCCATTAAGATAATAACTTGCTCTGTGATTATTCCTGCCAAAGTGCATAACCTCACACTTTCCAGTATTGTATTCCATCTGCCAAATCTCTGCCCACTTATTTAGCCTGTCTATGTCCCATTGCAGGGTTTTTATGTCCTCCTCACTCACTACTTTCCCTCCCATCTTAGTGTCATCTGCAAACTTTGATATATTACACTCGGTCCCCTCCTCCAAATCGTTAATATAGATTGTAAAGAGTTGGGAACCCAGCACTGACCCCTGTGGAACACCACTAGTTACTGATTGCCAGTCCGAGAATGAATCATTTAACCCAACTCTCTGCCTTCTGTTAGATATCCAATCCTCTATCCATGCCAGAATATTACCCCCAATCCCATGATTTTTTATCTTAAGCAATAATCTTTTGTGTGGCACCTTGTCAAATGCCTGTTGGAATTCTAAATACACTACGTCCACTGGTTCCCCTTTATCAACCCTATATGTTACTTCCTCAAAGAACTCCAGCAAATTTGTCAAACATGACTTCCCCTTCATAAAACCATGCTGACTTTGTCCTTTTAAATTATGATTATTCAAATGTCCTGTTACTGTCTCCTTAATAATGGACTCCAATATTTTACCTACCACAGATGTTAGGCTAACCGGTTTATAGTTTCCCGCCGTCTGTCTACAGCCCTTTTTAAATAAGGGTGTTACATTAGCAGTGAACTTTGCTGAATCCAGGGAGTTTTGGAAAATTATTACCAATGCATCCACAATCCCTACCGCCACTTCCCTCAAGACCCTAGGATGTAAGCCATCAGGTCCACGTGATTATCCGCCTTGAGTCCCATTATTTTACTGAGTAGCACTTCCTTACTGATTTTGATCGTGTTTAGCTCCTCCTCCCCTATAGCCCCCTGTTTGTCCAGTGTTCGGATATTCTTAGTGTCTTCTACTGTAAAGACTGATACAAAATATTCATTCAGTGTTTTTGCAATCTCCATATTTCCCACCATTAATTTCCCGGTCTCATCCTCTAAGGGACCAACATTTACTTTAGCTACCCTTTTTCTTTTTATATAACGATAATAACTCTTACCATCTGTTTTTATATTTTTTGCTAATTTACTTTCATAATCTATCTTCCCTTTCTTAATCAATCTTTTTGTAATTTTTTGCTGTCTTTTAAAGCTTTCCCAATCCTCTATCCTCTCACTAGATTTGGCTACCTTATATGCTCTTGTTTTTAGTCGAATACTATCCTTAATTGCTTTACTTAGCCACGGATGGCTGTCTTTTCTTTTACACCCTTTTCTTCTCAGTGGAATATTTTTTTTTGGATGTCGTAAAATAACTCGTTAAATGTACACCACTGATCATGTGTCGTCTGACCCTTTAATCTATTGTCCCAATCCACTCTACTCAATTCCTCTCTCATACCTTCATAGTCTCCTTTATTCAAGCTTAGCACGCTTGTTTGAGATCCAAGCTTCTCACCCTCTAATTGAATATGGAATTCAACCATGTTATGGTCACTCATTCCAAGGGGATCCTTTACTAGGACATTTTAAATTAATCCTGTCTCGTTACACAGGACCAGATCTAAGCTTGCTTGCCCCCTGGCCGGTTCAGTTACATACTGCTCAAGAAACCCATCCCTAATACACTCAATGAACTCATCCTCAAGGCAGCCCTGCCCAATTTGATTTGTCCATTTAATATGATAGTTAAAATCTCCCATAATTATAGATGATCCCTTATTACAAGCCTAAACTATTTCCTGATTGATACTCCGTCCAACAGAGTTGCAACTGTTCGGAGGCCAATAGACTACGCCAACTAGTGTTTTTTCCCCTTATTATTCCTTACCTCCAACCAAACTGTTTCATTATCCTGATCCTTTGACCCAATATAATTTCTCTGTATTACAGTAATTCCTTCCTTTATTAACATAGCCATCCCACCTCCCCTTCCTTACTGCCTGTCCTTCCTGTTCGTTAAATAACCTGGTATGTTTAATTCCCAGGCATTGTCACCCTGCAGCCATGTTTCTGTAATGGCCACATGAGCATTGCCATATGTAGTTATTTGTGCCATTTACTCGTCTATTTTGTTACGAATGCTACGTGCATTCAGATAGAGAACTTTCAAATATGTTTTGTGACACTTAGTTCCTGCTTTTGCCCTTTTTATTACTTCACCTTTTACTCCATGCCTTCTGCCCCTTCCTGACACGCTCTGGTTTTTAATTTCCCCACTGCTACCTAATCTATGACCTTCTTTGTTTTCATTTTTATTGTTTGCTCTCTAGGAAACTCCCCCCCACTAGTTAGTTTAAAGCCCTCTTTACAGCCCTAGTTATATGATCTGCCAGGACTCAAGTCCCAGCACTGGCCAAGTGAAGCCCAACCTAACGGAACAGCTCCCTCCTGCCCAAGTACTGGTGCCAGTGTCCCAGGAAGCAAAACCCATTTCTCCCACACCAGTATTTGAGCCACGCATTTAACTCTTTAATTTTATTTGTCCTAGCCAAATTCGCTCGTGTCTCAGGAAATAATCCAGAGATTATTATCCTTGAGGTTCTCTTTTTTAATTTGACACCTAGCTGCTCATACTCCTTTAACAGAACCGGCTTACGAGTCCTATCTACGTCGTTTGTACCAACATTGACCACGACAACTGGATCCACCCCCTCCCATTGCAAGTTTCTTTCCAGCCCAGAGGAGATGTCCTTAACCCTGGCACCGGGTAGGCAACACAGCCTTCGGGACTCGCGCTCTCGGCTGCAGAGAACTCTATCTATCCCCCTAATAATACTATCCCCCACCACTACAACATTCCGAGTTACTCCCCCCTCTTGAATGGCCCCCCGTTCCATGGTGCTGTGGCCAGGTTGCTCATCCTACCTGCAGTCCCTGCTCCCACCCCCACAGGGAGTAAGAACCTCGAACCTGTTGGTCAAGAGCAAGGGCTGCGGCTCCACCAGCTCTACCTCCTGGGTCCCCGTACCTGCCTCACTCGTAGTCACCCCGTCCTGTCCCTGACCATGGGCTACATCTGAATTACTTAACTTCATAGGTGTGACCACCTCCTGATCCACAGTGTCCAGGTACTTCACCCCCTCCCTGATGTGTCACAGTGTCTGAAGATCAGACTCCAGCTCATCAATACGGAGCTGGACTTCCTTGAGCAGCAGACACTTGTCAGAGACGTAATCACCGTGAGCCTCAATAGGTGTTCACCGGCTCCCACATCTCGCAACAGTAACAGATCACCTGCTCCATTCTATGTAATTAATTAAATTTTTTATTGTTAGTTATGGACACCCTCTGCCCGATTTTAGATGCTCGTATCCCCTTTCATTAATTGGATTTAAATTAAATCAATCCCTCTAGTTACACCAGTTAAATGGTTTACCAACAGTCACTCTACACCAGAAAGGCCTTGGTACACCACAGCAACCTTAAAATCTGTAAACCACAGACTTAAAGTTTTAAAACGAGAGAAATACTCCAACCAATCACCTACCTGTTTTGTGGTGACGTCTCACTTTGAATACTTTTTACCTCTCTCCTTGCCTGAGATTGAAGATTGGTGAGGCCAACGTGAGCCTCTGGGCCCTCTTGTAGTCTCACTGCCGCGCTGCTCCACCTCCACCCGCTGCCGCACTGAGACCTACCTGAGCCTATGGAGCCTCTTGTCGTCGCTCTGCCGCGCTGCTCCGCCTCCACCTGCTGCCGCACTGAGGCGTACCTGAGCCTATGGGGCCTCTTGTAGTCGCTCTGCCGCGCTGCTCCGCCTCCACCCGCTGCCGATGCCGCACTGAGGCCTACCTGAGCCTCTGGGGCCTCTTGAAGTCGCTCTGCCGCGCTGCTCTGCCTCCACCCGCTGCCGATGCCGCACTGAGGCCTACCTGAGCCTCTGGGGCCTATTGAAGTCGCTCTGCCGCGCTGCTCCGCCTCCACCCGCGGCCGATGCCGCACTGAGGCCTACCTGAGCCTCTGGGGCCTCTTGAAGTCGCTCTGCCGCGCTGCTCTGCCTCCACCCGCTGCCGATGCCGCACTGAGGCCTACCTGAGCCTCTGGGGCCTCTTGTAGTCGCTCTGCCGCGCTGCTCCGCCTCCACCCGCTGCCGATGCCGCACTGAGCGCTGTGCTTAGTGCTGTGAGATGGGCGGAAACATGCTTGGAGAGATGCAAACATGAAGTTGTGGGAAAGATGGGCACGGATTTGAGAGGCGACAACACATTCATGATCTCAGCCCATCAATTTCAGCTGCTTCATCAATGACCATCCTTCTGTCTGAATGCGGCAATTCTAGTGATTAGTTTCATTCACAACCTCCTCCAGTAATGGAGCAACCCATAGCCTCTCCGTGCCAGTCGTGCCTCAGTGTGTCTCACTCCCTCGCTTCTGCATCAGGAGGGTCCATGCCGAAGGATTGGGACACTGACAACAGAACAGCAGATAGCTGGATTGAGCGGGAGAGTGCGGGAGTTAGCGGGAGAGCTGGAGTGAGCTAGATTGAGCTGGAGTGATTGGGAGAGTGCTGGGGGTGCTTGAGGGAGCTGGAGAGTGCAGTGGGAGCAGGAGTGAGGTACAGTGAGCTGGGCTGAGCAGGACAGTGCTGAAGGGAGCTGGAGTGAGCGAGAGTGCACTGGTGTGTTCAGGAGAGTGCTGTGTGAGCTGGAGTGAGGTAGTGAGAGCTGGAGTGAGCTGGAGTGAGCTGGTGTGTTCGGGAGAATACTGTAGGAAATGGAGTGAGCTAGACTGAGCGGGAGAGTGCTGCTGGAGCTGGATTGAGCTAGTGTGAGCGGGAGAGTGCTGGAGGGAGCTGGAGGGAGATGGAGAGTGCTGGGGAGCTGGAGTGAGCTAGTGTGAGCGGTAGAGTGCTGCTGGAGCTTGAGTGAGCTAGTGTGAGCGGGAGAGTGCTGGAGGAGCTGGAGTGAGGGGAAGCATGCTGGGGGAGCTGGAGGGAGCGGGAGGGTGCTGGGGCAGCTGGAGTGATGTAGAGAGTGCGCGAGAGTGCTGGCAAAAAATGGAGTGAGCTGGAGAGAGGATGAGTGAGCAGGAGAGTGCTGGGGGAGCTGGAGTGAGCAGGAGAATGTTGCGGAAGCTAATGGGAGCTGAAGTAAGCTGGAGTCAGCTGAGGGAGTTGGAGTGAGCAGGGGAGTGCTGCGGTAGCTGCAGGTTGCTGGGGGAGCTGGAGTGAGCTGGAGATTGCTGGGGAGTGCTGGTGGAACTGCAGTTAGCACGAGAGTCCTGAGGGATCTGGAGAGTGCTGGAGGGAGCCACAGTTAGCGAGAGAGTGCTGGATTGAGCGGGAGGGTGCTGGAGTGAGCTAGAATGAGCTGGAGAGTGCTGGACTGAGCTGGAGTGTGCTGGAGAGAGGTGGAGAGTGCTGGAGTGAGCTAGAATGAGCTGGAGAGTGCTGGAGTGAGCTCCAGTGTGCTGGAGAGAGCTGGAGAATGCTGGAGTGAACTAGAGTGAGCGGGTGAGCGCTGGATTGAGCTGGAGAGTGCTCGAGAGTGCTGTAGTGAGCTGGAGAGTGCTGGAATTCGGTAGAGCGAGCGTGAGAGTGCTGGGGAGCTGGATTGAATGGGAGAGTGCAGGAGGTAGCTAGAGTGAGCTTGAGGTAGTTGGAGGGAACTCGAGTGAGCTGTAGAGTGCTGGGGGAGCCAGAGTGAGCGGGAGTTAGTCAGTCCTACTCACAGCACTATTCTCATTAGGCATTTGCATTCAGGAACTGACCTTGTGTCCTTCATACACTGCTTTAACTGACACGAAACTAACGCTTTGAACATCACGTAAAATCAGTGGACATATTCTGAACTTGAGCTATTGTGAACCAGTTGCAGTGCATATGTCTTCAGTTCCCTGCGTGGCAAATATCCGAAGCACAATCACACACAATCGACAGACGAACTCTGCTAACACTCGTTCTCCACACACTGACATTCCCCAGCCAACAGCTTTAAAATCCATTCTAGCTACACCCCTTACCTGTAAACCCCAGCTCAGCCCTCACCTGCACACCCCAGCCCAAGCCTCACTTGTAAAACACAGCCCAACACTCACCTGTTCACCACCAGCCCAACCCTCACCTATACACCCCGGCGCTCCCCTCACCTGTATACCCCCATCCCAACCCTCACCTGTACACCCCAGCCCACCACTCACCTGTACACCACAGCCCACCCCCTCACCTGTACAGCCCAGTCGAAACCTCACCTTTACACACCGGGCCACACCTCACTTCTACACCCCAGCCCATCCATCACCTGAACAACTCAGCCCACCCCCGCAACTGTACAGCCATGTCGAACCCTCACCTATACACCCCTTCCCACCCTCACCTGTACACCTTCATCCGAACAATCTCCTGTAAACCCCATCCAACACTCACTAGTACACACCAGCCCATCCGGCAGCTATACACCCAAGCCCACCCCATAAGCTGTGCACCCCAGGCCAACACTCACCTGTACACCACATCCCACCCCTTCACCTATAAACCACAGCCCACCACTCACCTGTACTCCACAGCCCAAACCTCTCCTGCACACCCCAGACCTTCACTCACCTTTACACCACAGCCCATCCCTCCCCTGTACACCCAAGCCCACCACTCACATGTACACCCTAGCCCAGCCTCTCACCTGCACTCCCCACCCGAACACTGACCTGTAAACACCAGCCCACTACTTCACCTGTACAACACAGCAAATCCCTCATCTGTACACCCCATCTCAACACTCTCTTGCACATCCCAACCCCATCTCTCACCTGTAAACAACAGCCCACCCCTCACTTGTTCACCCCAGACCAACCCTCATCTGTAAACCCCAGCACACCCCTTGACCTTTATACCCCAGCCCAACCCTCACATGTACACCCCAGCACAAGCCTCACCTGTAAACCCCTACCCACCTGCTCCCTTTAACATCCCAGCACAACATTCCCCTGTACACACCAGCCCAACCTCTCTAGCCAGGATAAAATGGAAACAAAGACTGACAGGAGAAAATATAACGGAAGAATGGGTCATCCTTAAGGAAGAGATGTTCCAAGTTCAGGCTAGGTACATTCTAACAAGAGAGAAGGGTAAGGGAACCAATGCAAGGCTTCCTAGATGACGGTGGAGAAAGAGAAGATGATGAAACAAAGAAGAGGGTGTATGATGAATGTCAGGTGAATTCTTCAAAGGAGAACCAGACCAAATACGATAAGATGAGAGGGGAAGTGAAGATGAAAATAAGATTGGAAAACAGAGAATATGAGAGTAGAATTGTGGTTAACATATAAGGGAACCCATACATCTTCTACCGGCATGTAAACAGTAAGCGGCTTGTAAAAGGCAGGGTGGGGCCTATTAGGGAAGAAAATGAGGTACATGCTTAGAGGAGCAGGGCAGGGCTAGAATACTCAATGAGTACTTTGTATCAGTGGTTTCTAAGGAGGTGGATGCTGACAAAATATCAGTAGAAGTGCAAAAGGTAGAAGCAATGGAATAAGGTGAAAATTTATAGACAGGAAGTACTAGAAAGGCTGGATCTGATTAGAGTGGATAAGTCGCCTTGTCCAGATGGCTTACTTCCCAGGTTGCTAAGGGAACTGGGGGAGAAGATAGCGGTAATGCTCGCATTAATTTTCCAATCTTCCCTAAATGCGGGGGAGGTGCCTGAGGATTGGAAATTGGCAAAATTGACATTATTGTTCAAGATGGGGTGTAAGGGCAATCCCAGTATGCGTCTTGACTCTTCAGCTCATCCAAACCCGGGGCCAGTGCGCTCCAGCCATCAGTGCATAAGCCCAAACACTGGAAGCCACAGACGAGTACATAGAGGAATTCTAATCCAACAGCGAACAATTCCTGTCCCGGGTCCCAACAGGTGACAAGCTGACCCTCCTTGGTGAATTTAACGTCAGAGTTGGAAAGGACACAGACATCTGGGAAGGTGTGTTTGGCAGAGAGGGGGGTAGGGAAAGCCAACTCCAACGGTAACCTCCTCTTGACATAATGCTTAGAACATGGCATTCTCAGAAGCAACATCTTGTTCCGTCAGAGAGACAACTACAAATCTTCATTGCAACACACTCGCTCCAAGCACTGGCATCTGCTGGACTACATCATCATCTGAGTGAAGGACTGCAAGGATGTCCACATCACTGCATTGCACCATGACAGGAGCTGACGACTGTTGGCAGACCACCGCCTAATCAGCTCTGTCATCTCCATCAATGTAGCACCAAAACAGCAGCGGTAACAGGAGCAATGCTGCAGGAAAATCAACGTTGGAGCGCTCGAGAACCCTGCTAAGAAAGCCCTCTTCAGCGTGCACCTCACAACCAACCTGACGACGCCCAGTGATTCAGAGTGTCCACAGCGCCTTGTCTGCACTCTAGGCCTCCATAATCAGCAAATGTGAAGAGACGGTCGGTCACTCGACCACGAAGCTCCAGGACTGGGTCGACGAGAACGACCAGGAGATCAAGGAGCTAATAAACCGCAAATGCAAGACATTCCCGATCTGTAAACAGCAGCACAACTCGGGAGCAAAAAAGCAGCTAAATGGACGCCTGGCCGCCGAGGTCCAACAAAAAACTCTTCATCTAAGGAACAGAAGGTGGGTTGAGAAAGTGCAGGAGTTCCAGCAGATAGCCGACAACCACGACATGCATGGATTCTTTAGCGCCGACAAGACCACTAACTGGCACAATGGACATGATCTTCACCACAAGCCAAATACAAGAAAAATGCAGGGAAGAGCACCAACCGCTGCACATGGCCTTTTTAGACCTCACAAAAGCCTTCGACAATGTCAACCGTGAGGATTTATGGAGTGTCTTCCACAAATTCGGCTGCCATCAAAAGTTTGTCACCATCCTACTCCTGCTTCACGACGACATGCAATCCGTGATCCTAACCAACAGATCCGACACAGACCCAACTCACATACGGACCCGGGTCAAGTAAGGCTGTGTCATCGCACCAACGCTTTTCTCGATCTCCCTTTCTGCAATGCCCCATCTCACCCTCAGTAAGCTCCCCGCTGGAGTGAAGCTTATCTACAGAACAAACGAGAAACTGTTCAACCTCCGTCGTCTCCAGTCCAGATCCAAGGTCGTCCCATTCTCTGTCATCGAATTACAGTATTCAGACGACGCTAGCGTCTGCACACACTCGGAGGTCGAACTCCAAACCTTCACCGAAGCATACGAGAGAATGGGCCTTACACTAAACATCCATAATACAAAGTTCCTCACAACCTGACCCAGCCACACAGTACTGCTACCTAGTTATTAAAAGACATGTCGATTCCTTGGACAACGTCGACCATTTCCATACCTGTGGAGCCTACTGTCAAAAAGGGCAGACGTCGAAGATGAAGTCCAACACGGCATTCAGTGTGCCAGTGCAGCCTTCGGTCGCCAGAGGAAGAGAATGTTGGAAGAGCAGTAACTCAAACTCGGCACCAAGCTCATTGTCTACAGAGCAGTAGTGATACCTGCCCTCCTGTAAGCTTCAGAGACATCGACCATGTACAGCAAGCACCTCAAAGCACTGGAGACGTTCCACCAATGCTGCCTCCACAATATCCTGCAAATCCATTGTCATGATAGGCGCACCAATGTCAGTGTTCTCCCTCAGGCCAACATCCCCAGCATCGAAGCTCTGACCACGCTCGATCAGCTCCTGTTGTTGGGCCACATCTTTCGTATGCCCGATACGAGACTCCCAACAAAAGTGCTCTACTCGCAGATCTGACACGGCAAGAGAGCACCAGGTGAGCAGATGAAACGCTTAAAGGACACCCTCAAATCCTCCTTGAAAAAGTGCAACATCCCCACTAAACCTGGGAGTCCCTGACCCAAGATCGCACAAAGCGGAGGAGAAGCATTTGGGAAGGCACCAAACATCTTGATTCTCTTCACTGGCAGTAAGAGGAAGCCATGCATAAACAATGGAATGAGAGCACATCAGCACAAGCATCCCACCCACCCGCCCCTTCAACCAAAGTCTGCCCCACCTGTAGCAGAGACTTCAGGTCCCGCATTGAACTCATCAGTCACCAGAGAACTCACTTTTAGTGTAGAAGCATGTCACCCTGTGTTCCGGGCGACTGCCTAAGAAGAAGAAGAGTAAGTACAGACCGGTCAGTTTAACATCGGTGGTGGGTAAATTTTAGAAAGAATAATCAAGAAAAAAATTACCAGGCACTTCGAGAGGTTTCAGCTGATTAAAGATAGCCAGCACGGATTTGTAAAAGGCAGATCATGTTTAACTAATCTAATTGAATTTTTTGATGAAGTAACAGGACGTTTTGATGAATGGAATGCAATGTATGATATCTACTTCGATTTTCGGAAGGTGATTGACAAGGTACCACATAAAAGGCTCGTTAACAAAATTGAGGCTAATGGAATAGGTGTGTCAGTGGCAGCTTGGATAACGAATTTGCTTAATTTGTGGTAAATGGCTGTTTTTCAGACTGGAGGGTGGTAGAGAGTGGTGTTTACCAAGGGTCAATTCTGGGGCCACTGTGTTTTTGATATATACAAATGACCTGGATATTGGAACACAGATTAGAATTTCTAAATTTACCGATGATAACAAACTTGGGGGTATGGCAAACAGCGTTGATGATACCAATCGACTGCAATAGGAAATAGGACAGCTAGCGGAATGTGCAGAAAAGTGGCAGATGGAATTTAATAGAGAGAAGTGTGAAATGATGCATTTTGGCAGAAGGAACAGGGAGAGGCAATGTACCTTTAATGGCCCAGTTTTAAAGATTGGCAGGGACAGAGTGACCTGGGAGTTAATGTGCATAGATCCCGGAAGGTGGCGGAACATATTGAGAGAGTGGTTACCAAAGCATATGGGATCTTTGGCTTCATAAATAGAGGTATTGAGTACAAAAGTAGAGACGTCATGCTGTAACTGTATAAAGCGCTGGTTAGGCCACACCTGGAGTATTGCGTCCCGTTCTGGTTACCACTCTTTATGAAGGGTGTGAAGGCCCTTGAGACGGTGCAGAGGAGATTTACCAGAATGCTTGTGGGGATGGGTGATCCTAGCTACAAGGACCGGTTGGAAAAGCTGGATTTATTTTCATTAGAGCAATGGAGGTTGCGGGGTGATTAGATAGATGAGTACAAGATTATAATGGTTTTGAATAGGCTAGGCAGGGAAAGGCGAGTGTTGAGGACCTGGAACTCGCTGCTGACATTAGTGCTGGAAGCGGACACACGCAATGTTTTCAATGGGAGACTGGATAGATACTTGAGGGAAATAAACTTGCAGGGCTGCGGGGATAGAGTGGGAGAATGGGACTGACTGGATAGCTCTAAAGTGTGCCGGCATGGACTCGATGGGCCGAATGTCCTCCTTCTGTGCCATTATGTCTCTATGTCTCTGAATAGAGTATTATTGTGGAACTCTTCCCCGTTCCAATTTCTTCCTATGACTGGACATTTTCCTTAAATCCTCCATGTTATACGGAATCACAAACCGCTGATCGAGGAATCCTATGACCCTTGCCTCCATATCCACGGCCAATGCCTGGTACCATTTCTGCCGTACCGTGGCCATAGGTGTGGGCCAAACTCCCTACGGTGTGTCCCACCTGGACCCTGCTCTAGCCCTGCTCTATCCTCATCACATTCACTATCCCTTTCTTCACTTTCCGTTACTTGATCTCATGACAAAAGGGTCATGGCGCGCACAAAGCCTGTCTGGAAAACAAATTTATCGTCCAACACTTTAAGCTTCCTTCTACATTCAGTGTGATCCCTTCGAGCACCCTTATCTTCAGAAAATTCCTTCTGAATACCCCTACATGCCGCTTTCAGATCCTCAGTGGCTCTTTCTGCCGTCTCTGCTTGGTGCTTCTGATCTGCTTCCTTTAATGTCCAACTGTCACACTGATTCTGGTTATTTATACATTGGCTCTCTTTATTAACCCATCTTTCCTTTTTCTTCTCAATTTTTTCTTCAAGCTTTCTCTTACTTTCCCTCACTTCCTCTGCCTCCTTCTTTATACTTTCCCTTTCTTCCTCCATTTCCTTCAGAAGTCCGTTTTCCACCGATAATCAATCTATGGCTTTTTCTGCTACATCCTCTATTTCCCTTCGTAACTTAATGATTTCACAATCAGCGTTATTAACCTGCATTTGATAAGCAAACGAACATATGGCTTTCATTATCCGGTGCTGACATGTGGACCATTGTGACCATTGTTCGGCATCATAAACCGAATTATCACCATCACTAATTACCCAAAACACCTCTCCCAGAGAGGTAAATTCCCTGCCATAAACATTCTGTCTAACTCATCCATTGTCTCTGCCATTGTCTGCTCTGAACAGGTCTGTGTTCGCACACCAAAATCTCTAAGACGTTTGAGTTCACACTTGTCCTTTAGCCTGTCGAACAGTTTCCAAATTTCAGACCTGTCGCACAGACAATACAAAACCCAATGTATCTGCGAAAAACCTATTTACTTAAAATTTGCAAGAGATTACTAGTAAGCTACCGAAATGTATCTAGTGTATAACAATTCTCAATTATACCTGATTATACACAGATCTATCCCTTTAATTTAAGAGGAAGCAATTATAAGCCAACTCTACATACATACTTAAACCAGCGAGCGCTCAATCTGGCCGTGACAAGGCGTATGACATTTGGCAACTGACCAGGTCACCTGGTTGCAGCAGCCCCGCGTGTCTAAAAAAAGCATCAGATGCATTAAATCCTGGGCAGGCCCCTCAATGTGTCTCAAACTGTGACCAATGTTCGCCAGTTGTTTTCCTTTTCTTCTTACCATCTCGTCTGTTTATCAGTGGGACCAAAGGCCGTTCACACCTTTTGCCTGAAGATGTTCCTGTTTTTGTAACGCCCGAGATGTTGTTCCTGCTGCCAGGAGAGCGCGCACTGATGGCGAGGAAGAGCTATCTGTGGTCGCACACCAACTGAACGTTCAGAGAGTGGTGGCCTTTGCTGTTACGGAACACCTCTGCATTGTAATGAGATGCCCACAATGCCATGCGGGTGCAGTCAAATGCGCCTGGAACCATGGGGAGGCCTGCTCTCCTTGAAAAGCCACATGAGCGTTCGTGTTGCTTCTCTCTGGTGATGGGGAGTGAGTTGTAGACCCGTCCTCTTCTGTAGAGAGCGTCAGTTTCCTCCCCGATGCAGCACTGGATGGTGAAATGCGAAATGTTTGCAAAATCCCCTATAAAAGCCTGGGAGGAGCTGCTGGCATAGAAATTAATAACCACTGTGCCTTAACTGTCACTTAGAGAGATGTCCTGGTCCTGAGCTGAGGCTGCAGCTCTGGCTGCAGGAGGTGGCAGAGCTGTGTGACTACCTCCATGTTGATGCGGAGCCTTCAAAAGCGATGTTCTTCTGAGTGATAAATGTAGGAGAACTTGGGGGACGTTAATCTTCATATGGACTGGACAAATCAAATTGGCAAATGTAGACGGGAAGGCGAGTTTATGGAATGCATTCGGGACAGTTTCATAGGACAATATGTCATGGAACCAACCAGCGTACAGGCTATTTTCGATCGCGTATTGTGTAATGAGACAGGGTTAATTAGCAATATCATAGTCAAGGATAATCTGTTGCAGAGAGATCATAATATGATAGAATTTCACCTTAATTTTGAGAGTGACTTGCTTCAGTCCGAAACTAGAGTTTTAAACATAACTAAAGCCAATTACATAGGTATGAGGGGCGAGTTGGCTAAGGTAGATTGGAAAAATAATTTGAAAGGTATGGCAGTTGATAAGCAGCGGTGAGCACTTAAAGAAATATTTCATAATTCTCAACAATAATACATTCCATTGAGATTACAATCTCCACGGGAAAAGTGATCCAACCGTGGCTAACTAAAGAAATTAAAGGTAGCATTAGATTGAATGAAGAAGCTTGTAATGTTTAAAAGAATAATGGTTAGCCTGGGGATTGGGAGAGTTTCAGAAAGCAGCAAAGATTGACCAAAAACATTATAAAAAGGGAAATTTGGAATATGACAGAAAACTGGCAAGAAATATAAAAGCAGATTGTAAGAGCTTCTACAACTATGTAAAAAGGAAGAGAGTTGCAAAAGTAAACGTTGGTCCCTTACAGGCTGAGACAGGAGAAATTATTTTGGTGAATAAGGAAATGGCTTAAACGTTAAACAAACATTTTGGATCTGCACTAGAAAACACAAAAAGCATAACAAAAATAATGGGGCACAAAGGGCCTAATGAATGTTAGGTACTTAACGTAATTTACATAATTAGAGAAAAAGTAATAGAGAAATTAATGGGACAAAAAGCCGACAAATTCCCTGCTCCTGATGGCCTGCATCCGAGGTTTCGAAAAGAGGTGGCTGAAGAGATGGAGGTTGCATTGGTTTTGCTCTTCCAGAATTCCCTGGATTCTGCAATTGTCGCAGAAGAATGTAAGGTCGCAAATGTAACACCGCTATTCAAGAAGGGAGGAAGAGATAAAGCAGGGAACCACAGGTCTGTTTGCCTGACAGCAGACGTCAGGAAAATGAAGGATTCAATTTGTTAAGGAAATGGTATCAGGGCACTAAGAAAAACATAACTTGATTAGGCAGAGTCAATTTGGTTTTATGAAAGGGAAGTTTTGACAAATTTATTCGAGTTTTTGAGGGTGTAATGAGCAGTGTAAATAAAGTGGAACCAGTGGATGTTGTGTATTTGAATTTTCAAAATGCTTTCGTATAAGGGGCCACATAAGAGGTTTTTGCTCAAAATTAGGGCTCATGGCATTGAGTGTAATATATTAGCATGAATTGTAGATTAGTTAACGGACAGCAAAAATAGACGAGGGATAAAAGGGTCATTTTCTGGTCTGCAGGCTTTAACTAGTGGATGCCGCAAGGATCAGTGCTGTGGTCTCAGCTCTTCACACACTTTTCAATTATTTAGATGAGGGGACCGAGTGTAATGTATCCAAGTTTGCTGACGATGCAAAGCTAGGTGGAAAAGTAAGTTATGAGGAGGACGCAAGGTTATTGCAAAGGCATATGGACAGGTTAAGTGAGTGAGCAAGAACATGGCAGTTGAAATACAAGGTGGAGAAATTTGAAGTTAACCACGTTGGTAGTATAAATAGAAAAGCAGCATATTTTTGAAATGGTGAGAGATTGGGAAATATTGTTGTTCAGAGCGACCTGGCTGACCATATACACGAATCACAGAAATTTGACATTCAGGCAGAACAAATAATTAGGAAAGCAAATGCTACGTCAGGCCGTATTACAAATTTCACGTCTATTTGCAACACCATATTCCTGACTGGTCCCGTTGGAGGAAAAGACACACCCAGCAGTTTATCTGTATTGTGTAATTTGAGCCTGTCTGCCTACTTAATGCAGTGCTTTGCAAAGTTTAATTCGAGCCATTCATTCTGACAGCCATCTCCAGACAGAGTATACAGAGAACAGACAGTGCTCAACTTCTCGTGTTAGGATATTTCCCCACCCACCAAATATGTTCCTGCCCACCCAAAATGTTAAAAATCTTCCCCCTTCACCAGCGTTCTGACTCTTTTTATCCCCAACAAGTTCCTCATGTCCCCTCGCCCCGCAGCTTCCTGACCTGCCCCCCACTCGCCATCCTTACCATACCCCAACACTGCTTCCTGACCTTCTCCCGCCACCCGGCTTCTTGAGCTAAACCACCCCCGGTTTCCTGACATTCCCCCACTGGCTTCCTGACCATCCACCCTACCTTCCTGACATTCTCACCCCACCCGGCTTCCTGAAATTCCCCCACTGTCTCTCTGACCATCCCCACTAACTTCCTGATATTCACCACCCTCCGGTTTCCTGACATTCGCCCGAACCCCCCGGCTTCCTGACCTTCCCCCCCCCACCTTCCTGACCTTCTCCCCCCACCCGGTTTCCTGACCTTCTCCCCCCACGGCTTCCTGACTTCTCCCCACCAGGCTTCCTGACTTTTGGCAGCCCCCTCCCTGGTATTCTGACTACCCCCCGCCCCCCCAGCTTCTTGACCTTCCCACCTCGCCTGGTTTCCTGAACTCCCCATCCCACGGCTTCCTGACCTTCCCCCCGCAGTCTTCCTGACCATTGGCAGTCCCCTCCCCAGGATCATGATCTTCAACCCCTTCCGGCATCACAACCATTACCACCTGGCTCCCTCTTCCTGACCTTCACCCCCGCGACTTCCTGACTTGCCCCCCTCAGTCTTCCTGACCTTTGGCAGCCCAGTTCCCGGCTCCATGAACTTCACCCCCTCCGGCGTCCTGCCGTTCACCTCAACCCACTCGTCTTCCTGACCTTCCCCCAACCCCGGCTTCCTGACCTTCGCCCCACCCAGCTTCGCGTCCTTCCCCTCCCCCCCGGCTTCCTGAACTTCTCCCCTCCTGGTTCCTGATCTTCTCCCCATGCCCAAATCCCTGATCAGATCCCGGTTTCCTGACCATCGCACCGGACATGCTCCTGACCACCCCCACCCTTAGATAGTGCATTGTTCGTGGCTTACTGATTGTGAACAGATTTATTGGGTATAAAGTGAAGAGTGTCAGTGTTATGACTTCCAGATTTCGTCCCGTCCAACGATGTCAAGTGCCGACCACATGCTAGGCTTTCTCAGAAAGCAACCAGGTCTCGGGGAGGAGAGGGCAAACATGGTGTGGCTGCAAAGGGGTGCGATTAGAAGAACAATCTGGAATTTGGAACATGTTCTCGCTCTCAGCCACTTTACACCTGGATCACGTTCTTCTCCCAACCCCGCTGTGCTCTCCGTGCTCCTGAATAACCTCCAGCAAGTTCCTGACATTCTCTCCCTCTGAGTTCCTGACCTCCTCTCCCCCCTCTGAGCTCCAACCAACTCCTGTGCGATCCTCTCTCTTCCCCTTCGATCCTCTCTCTCCCCCGTGCACTCCTCTCTCTCCGATCTCATCTGTCTCCTATCTCCTCTCTCTCTCCGATGTCCTCTTTCTCCGATCTCGTCTCTCTCCAATCTCTCTCTCTCTCCAATGTCATCTCTCCCTTCGATCTCCTCTCTCTCCCTTTCTGATCTGCTCTATATCCAATATCCTCTCGCTCTTGCCAATCACATCTTTCTTTCTCTCTGATTACCTCTCCCTCTACAATATTCTGCCTCTCCAATCTCCTCTCTCTGCAATCTCCTCACTCATCCCATCCAATCTCCTCTCTCCCCTCCATTCTCTCTGATCTCCTCTCTTTCTCCCTCCGATCTCCTCTCTCCCATCTCATCTCCCCTCTCTCTGTGCCCTCCTCTCTCTCCCCTACGATCAACTCGCTCTCTCCCTTTTCCTCTCCCTTCCTTTGATCTCCTCTCTCTCTGCAATTCCCTCTCTCTCTCTCGGATCTCCTCACACATATCCCCTCTCTCACCACCTCCGATTGCCGTTCTCTCCTGCCTTAGAACATGTATCTCCCCTTTCGATCCTCTATCTTCCCCTTCCTCCATCCCCAACCACCAACAGATCCCCTGACTTTCTCTGCACGGAGCCGAGGCAAGCATGGCCCACGAGCAGGCCATTCCTGGGTACTGCACATGCGCTGCTTCGGTATAAAGCGCATAGTGCAGGAGGCCAGGAAGGTGTTCATGCAAATAATCACAGCTATTACAAAAAGCGCTGTAGTATAAGTGTAAAGTAGTCTTACTGCATTTGTATAGGGCCTGGTGAGACCTCACATGATTATTGTGCAGTTTTGGGCTCCTTACATAAGGAAGGATTACTTGCCTTTGCGGGGGTGCAAATCTGATGATGTGGAATCTGTATGGTCAGGGTTGAGAAATAGCAAGAGGCAGCAAACGGTAGTGGGATTTGTGTGCAGACCTCCAAAAAGTAATGCGGAGTTTGGGGATTGCATTAAATAGTAAATTAGAGACGCATGCAATTAGGGCACAGCAGTTATCATGGGTGACTTTAATCTTCATATAGATTGGGCTAAACGAATTAGTAACTATACTGTGGAAGAAGAATTCCTAGAGTGTATACGGGATGGTTTCCTGGACCAATATGTCGAGGAACCAACTAGAGATCAGGTCATCTTAGACTGGGTATTATGTAATGAGAAAGGATTAATTAACAATCTTGTTCTGCAAGGCCCCTTGGGAAGGAGCGAATATAATATGATAGAATTCTTCATTAAAATGGAGAGTTATGTAGTTGACTGAGAGATAGGGTCCTGAATTCAAATAAAGGAAACTACGATGGTATGAGGCACGAGTTGGCTAGGATGGATTGGGTAACGTTACTTAAAGGGTTGACGGTGGAAAAGCAATGGCAAACATTTAAAGATCGCATGGATGAAATACAGAATTTGTTCATTCCTGTTTGGCATCAAAATAAAACAAAAAAGCTGACTCAACCGTGGCTAGCTTGGGTAATTAGGGCTAGCATAAGATCCAAAGGGAGGACATATAATTTGCCAAGAAAAAGCAGCCAACCTGAGGATTGGGAGCAGTTTAGGATTCAGCAAAGCAGGACAACGGGATTAATTATGAGTGGGGGAATAGATTATGAGAGCAAGCTTGCATGGAACATAAAAACTGACTGTAATAGCTTCTATAGCTATGTGAAGAGAAAAAGATTGGTGAAGTCAAGCTTAGGTCCCTTGCAGTCAGAATCATGGGGTTTTATAATGGGGAACACGGAAATGGCAGGCCCATTTAATACATACTTTGCTTCTGCCAACACAAAGGAGGACACAAATAACTTCCCAGAGATGTCAGGGAACATAGGTTCTAATGAGCGGGAGGAATAGAATGAAATCAGTATTCGTAGGAAAATGGTGTTCGGGAAATTGACGGGATTGAAGGCCGATAAATACCCAAGGCCTGATAATCTACATCCTATGGTACTTAAGGAAGTGGCCCTAGAAATAGTAGATGCATTGCTGGTCATCTTCCAAAATACTACAGACTCTGGATCAGTTCCCATGGCTTGGAGGATAGCTAATGTAACCCCACTATTTAAAAAAGGTGATGGAGAGAAAACGGGCAATTATAGAACGGTAAGTCTGACATCGGTAGTAGGGAAAATGCTAGAGTCCACTATAAATGATGTAATAGCAGTACACATGGAAAACAGTGACAGGATCGGACAAAGTCAACATGGATTTACAAAAGGTAAATCATGCTTGACTAATCTACTGGAGTTTTTTGAGGATATAACTGGTAGAATAGATAAGGGAGAACCAGTGAATGTGGTGTATCTGGACTTTCAGAAGGCTTTCAATAAGGTTTCGCATAAGAGATTAGCATGCAAACTAAAGCACACGGGATTGGGGGTAAGGTATTGCCTTGGATAGAGAACTGGTTGGAAGACAGGAAGTCACTTCCTGTGTCCCCGACGACCATGTGTGCAGGAAGTGTATCCAGCTGCAGCTACTGGCAGACCGCAATGCGGAGCTGAAGCTGCGAATGGATGCATGCTGGAGCATTCCCGATGCTGAGGACGTCGTGGATAGCACGTGTAATGAGTTGGTCACACCGCAGGTAATGGCTGCACAGGCAGGAATGGAATGGGTGACCGCCAGGCAGAGTAGCAGGCCCAGGCAGGTAGAGCAGGTGTCCCGTGAGGCACTCACCATTTTAGCAGGTATACCACTTTAGATATGGCTGTGGAGGATGGCTTATCGGTGGAAGGCAGCAGCAGCCAACCTCCTGGCGCCACGGGTGGTTCTGCTGCACAGGACGGCAGGAAACAGAGGGGTAGAGCTATAGTAATAGGGGGTTCTATTGTCAGTGGAATAGCTAGGCGTTTCTGCAGCCACAAACGTGACTCCACGATGGTATGTTACCTCCCTGGTGCAAGGGTAAAGGATGTATCAGAGCTGCTGCAGAACATTCTGGAAGGGGAGGGTGAACAGCCAGTTGTCATGGTGCATGAATGAGGTCCTATAAGCTGAATATATGGACTTAGGCGGTAAATTAAAAAAAGGACCTCAAAAGTAGTAATCTCAGGATTGCTACCAGTGCCAGGTGCTACTCAGCTTAGAAATAGAAGGATATTTCAGATGAATACGTGGCTAGAGGAATGGTGCAATGGGGAGGGCTTCAAATTCCTGGGACATTGAAACCGGTTCTTGGGGATTTGGGACCAGTACAATCTGGATGCTATGCACCTGGGCAGGACCAGGACTGACGTCCTAGGGGGAGTGTTTGCAAGTGCTCTGGGGGAGGGTTTAAACTAAAATGGCAATGGTTTGGGAACCTGAGCAGGGAGACAGAGGAAAGGGAAACAAGGATAGAAGCAAAAGACAGAAGGAGAAAAGCAAAGGTGGCTGTCAGAGAAATCAAGGGTTGAAATCAAACATGGCCACAGTAAATAATAATTCTAAAATGCCTGAAGGCTTTGTGTCTTTATGCAAGGAGCATTCGTAATATGGTGGATAAATTAGCTGCTCAATTAGAGGTAAACGGATATAATATGATGGGGATTATGGAAACATGGCACCAAGGTGTCCAAGGAGGGGAACACAACACCCAGGGGTAGTCAATATTCAGGATGGACAGGCAAAAAGGAAATGAGGTGGGGTAGCATTGCTGATTAAAGAGGGGATTAACACCATTGTAAGGAAGGTTATTAGCTCTGATGATGTGGAATCTGTATGGGTACAACTGAGAAATACCAGGGGGAAGAAAACGTTAGTGGGTGTGGTATGCAGACCCCCAAACAGTAATGCACAGGTTGGGGATGGCATTAAATGGGAAATTACAAGTGCGTGCATTAATGGCACAGCAGTAAGCATGGGAGACTTTAATCTGCATATAGATTGGCTTACCAAATTAGTAACGATACTGTGGAGGGGGAATTCCTTGAGTGTATATGGGATGGTTGCCTGGACCAATATGTCGAGGAACCAACTAGAGACCAGGCCATCTTAGATTGGGTATTATGTAATGAGAAAGGATTAATTAGCAATTTTGTTGTGCGAGGCCCCTTGGGGCGGAGCGATCAAAACATGATAGAATTCTTCATTAAGATGGAGAGTGAAGTACTTGACTCAGAGACCAGGGTCCTGAATTTAAATGAATGAAACTACGATGTTATGAGGCATGCGTTGGGTAGGATTGATTGGGGAATGTTACTCCAAGGGTTGACGGTGGATAGGGAATGGCAAACATTCAATGTTCGCATGGATGAACTCCAGAATTTGTTCATCACTGTTTTGCATAAAAATAAAACAAAAACGATGACACAACCGTGGCTAACAAGGGAAATTAGGGATAGCATAAGAACCAAGGGGATGACATATAAATTGGCCAGAAAAGCAGTAAACCTGAGGTTTGGGAGCAGCTTAGGATTCAGCAAAGGAGGACAAAGGGATCAATTAAGTGGGTGAAATAGAGTACGAGAGTAAGCTTTCAGGGAACATAAAAACTCACTGTAAAAGCTTTTATAGATATGAGAAGAGATAAAGATTGGTGAATTCAAGCATAGGTCCCTTGCAGTCAGAATCAGGAGAATTTATAATTGGAATAAAGAAATGGCAGAACATCTAGATACATAGTTTGGTTCTGTCTTCACAAAGGAGGACACAAATAACCTCCCAGTGATGTCGGGGAACATAGGGTCTAATGAGAGGGAGGAACTGAATGAAATCAGTATTTGTAGGGAAATGGTGTTATGTAAATTAACGGGATTGAAGGCCGATAAATCCCCAGGGCCTGATAATCTACAAACTAGGGTACTTAAGGAAGTGGCACGAGAAATAATAGATACATTGCTGGTCATCTTCCAAAATTCTATAGAATCTGGAACAGTTCCCATGGATTGGGGGGTAGCTAATGTTACCCCACTGTTCAAAAAAGCTGTTAGAGAGAAAAAAGCGAATTATAGACCGATAAGCCTGACATCGGTATTGTGGAAAATGGTAGAGTCCATTATAAAAGATGTAATAGCAGTGCACTTGGTAAACAGTGACTGGAACGGACTATAACAACATGGATTACAAAAGGTAAATCGTGCTTGACTAAACTACTGGCATTTTTTAAGGACATAACTGGTGAATAGCTGAGGGAGAACCAGTGGTTGTGGTGTATTTGGACACTCAGAAGGCTTTTGATAGGTTCCCGCATAAGAGATTAGCATGTAAAGTTAAGGCACATGTGATTGGGGGCAAGGTATTGACTTGGATAGTTAACAGGTTGGCAGACAGAAATCAAAGATTTGGAATAAATGGGTCTTTTTCTGAGTGGCAGGCAGTGACTTGTGGGGTACCGCAGGGATCGGTCCTGGAACCCCAGCTAGTCACAATATATATTAATGATCTAGACGAGGGAAGTAGATGTAATATCTCCAGGATTGCAGACGACACAATGCTGGTTGGGCGTGTGTGCTCTGAGGAGAATGCCGAGAAATTCCAGTATGATTTGGACAGGTTGTGTGATTGGGCAGATGCATGGCAGATGCTGTATAATGTGGATAAAGGCGAGGTTATCCGCTTTGGCGGCAAAAACAGGAAGGCAGATTATTATCTAAATGGCAATAGATTGGGAGAAGGGTTAGTGCAACGAGACCTCGATGTCCTTCTGCACCAGTCGCTGAAGGTAAGCATGCAGGTGCAGCAGGCAGTTAAGAAGTCAAGTGGTATATTGGCCTTCGTAGCGAGAGGATTCGAGTAAAGGAGCAAGGTTGTCTTGCTGCAGATGTACGGGGCCTTGGTGAGACCACACCTTGAGTATTGTTTCAGTTTTGGTCGCCTTATCTGAGGAAGGATGTTCCTGCCATGCAGGGAGTTCAGCGAAGATTCACCAGACTGATACCTGGGAAGCCAGGAATGAAACTGTGGAGAGATTGGGTCGAATGGGCTTATATCGCTGGAGTTTTGAAGAATGAGAGGGGATTCCATTGAAACTTATAAAATTCCAACAGGACTAGACATACTAGATGCAGGAAGGATGTACCCAATGGCGGGGGAGTCCAGAAGCAGGGGTCACATTTTAAAGATAAGTGGTAAGCCATTTAGGACAGAGATGAGGAGGAATTTTTTCACCAAAGTGTGGCGAACCTGTGGAATTCTCTATAACTGAGGCAGTTGAGGCAAATTCATTAAATGTATTAAAGAAGGATTTAGATATATTTCCTATGGCTGAAGGGATCAAGGGATATCGGGAAAAGGCAGGGAGAGGGTACTGATTTTGGATGATCAGCCATGAACTCATTAAATGGCGGAGCAGGCTCGTGGGACCGAATGGCCTACTCCTGCTCCTATCTTCTATGTTTCTGTGTTTAAACGCGTCTTTTTCCAATTGGCAATCAGTGGCTAGTGGGGTACCGCAGGAATCGGTGCTAGTACCCCACAGCTATTATCAATTTATATAAATGATCTAGACGAGGAGACTGGATGTAATTTCTCCAAGTTTGCAGACGACACAAAGTTGGGTGGGCTTATGTGCTGTGAGGAGGATGCAGAGAAATTCCATATGATTTGGACAGGTCGGGTAATTGTGCAGATACATGGCAAATGTAGTATAATGTGGATAAATGGAAGGTTATCCACTTTGGTGATAAAAGCAGGAAGACAGATTATTATCTGAGCGGCAGCAGATTGGGAAAAGTGGAAGTGCAACGAGACCTGGGAGTCCTTGTGCACCTGTCGCTGAAGGTAAGTATGCAGGTGCAGCAGGCGGTTAAGAAGGCAAATGGTATGTTGGCCTTCATAGCGAGAAGATTCGAGTACAGGAGCAAGGATGTCTTGCTGCAGTTGTAGAGGGCCTTGGTGAGACCACACCTTGAGTATGGTGTGCAGTTTGGGTCACATTATCTAAGGAAAGATGTTCTTGCCATGGAGAGAGTGCAGCGAAGATTTACCAGACTGATACCTGAGATGGCAGGAATGAAGTATGAGGAGAATTTAGGACGATTAGGCTTATAGTCGCTAGAGTTTAGAAGAATGAGGGAATCTCATTGAAACTTATAAAATTCTAACAGGGCTAGACAGACCAGATGCAGGAAGGATGTTCCCGATGGCGGTGGAGTCCAGAAACAGTGGTAATTGTCTAAGGATAAGGGGTAAGCCATTTAGGACTGAGATGAAGACGAATTTCTTCACCCAGAGAGTGGTGAATCTGTGGAATTCTCTACCACACAAGACAGTTGAGGCCAATTCATTAAATATATTCAAGAATGAGTTAGATATATTTCTTAAGGCTAAAGGGATCAAGTGATATGGGGAGAATGCAGGGACAGGGTACTGAATTTGGCTGATCAGCCATGATCTCAATAAATGGCATAACAGTCTCGAGGGGCCGAATGGCCTACTCCTGCTCCTATATTCTATATTTCTGTGTTTCTAACGAAGGTTGCCCAGACTGATTCCTGAGATGGGGATTGTCCTATGAAGAGAGATTGAGGAGTCTAAGCCTGCAAGGTGATATCATTGAAACCTAGAACATTTTACAGTGCTTGACAGCGTAGAAGCTCAGAGGAAGATTCCTCTGGCTGGGGACTCTATAACTAAGGATCACATTCTCACAATACGAGCCCGCCAATTACGACTGAGATGATGAGAAATGTATTCACTCAAGTGGTTGTGAATCGTTGCAATTCTCTACCCAAGAGGTCCTTTACATGCCCACAGTCAGAGCTCAGTCGTTGAGTATATTCACGACAGAGATCGATAGATTTTTGGATCTTCATGGAACCAAGGGATATAGAAATAGTGCCTGAAAATGGAATTGAGGTAGAATTTCAGCTATGATCTTATTGACTGGTGGAGCAGGCTCGAAGGACCGAATGGCCTACTCCTGCTCCTATTTCTGCTGCTCTTGTGTTCGTAAATAAAGCTATTCTTCCACCTCAACATCAGGACTGTTCACACAGCTCATCACCGGGATTGCTGCAAAAGAATCTTCAATTTTCTTTGGATAAAATTTCAAAGAAACATAAACTTATATTGTTTTACCTATCCTCTAAATAAAATATCTTATTACACACAAACCCTTTGAGGAAAAGTGGTTCATTAAATCTGTATGTTTAGTGGAATGTAACTAATGTCACTGATCACTCTCCCTAGATGACTGTCTCCATGAAGGTTTCTATATCGTTTATCTAAGGGTTCCTCTGAATCAGCCTTTGCATTCAAACAGTCAGAGCTCTGTGGCTGGCCGAACAGACATTGGTGCTTCACGGAAGAAATGGAATACCCAGTCATTTTCCAGATACTCCTCATTTACTACCCCGTTCTTGCAGCCCTCGGTGTTCTTGGTAAGACAATAAAACGAGACAGTAAAAGTTGAATATTAATGTGTGACTGCTCAGGTTATCCGTTTCCTGTTTGTTGTTATCAGTTAATTAATTGATAGTCTTGTTTTCATAATGTGATGTCGTAAGTGAAATGATAACCCTTTATTGTTTTCAGCAGAAACTCCTCCCTAGGTTTGACACTGACATCCGATCAGACATTAATTAATATATTTTTAATATCTTGATGTTGTTAAGTGAGATTCATTTGCAACGTGGGGATTTTAATCATTATTGCTTTATAACATTATTTCCTGTTTACAATGGGTTAACTGTAGAAGTCGCGCATGTTTTCTTGGCCGTCAGTCCAGCTCCGACTGTGTTTGTGACTGCTTGAATTGGAAGCCAAATTCTGGTGATTTCTGTTAGCGGCCTGCAATCCACACCGCCAGATTTTCCTTTCTACGCTAGTCGGTAAGAAGATAACTTACCCCGTTAATAAAAAGACAGGAGCAAGAACATTAGATAAGAAGATAAGAAATAGAAGCAGGAATAGAACATTCAGCCCCGCGAGCCTGCTCCACCATTCAATAAGATTCTGGCTGATCTTGGACCTCAAATCCACTTTCCCATCCTATCCTATTATCCTTTGTTTCCCTTAGTGTCCAAAAACCTATCGATTTCTCTCTTCAATAAACTGAACGACTGAGCATCCACAGCTCTCTGGGTAGAGAAGTCCACAGATTCACAAGCCTTTGAGTGAAGAAATCCCTCTGCATCTGAGTTCGAAATGACCAACATCTTATCTGAGACTGTGACCCTCATGCTCTGGACTCCGGAGCTAGGGGAAACATCCTCACAGCACCTACCCTTTCAAGCCCTGTAAGAATTTTGCATGTTTCAATGAGATCACCTCTCATTCTTCTAATTTCTTGAGAATATAGGCCTATTCTACTCAAGTTCTCCTCTTAGGGTAAACCTGCCATCCCAGGAATCAGTCTAGTAAACCTATGTTGCACTCTCTCCAAGGCAAGTATATCCTTCTTCAGGTAAGTAGAGCAAATTAGTACACCGCACTCCGGGAGTGGTATCGCCAAAGCCTTATATAATTGCTGTAAGACTTGTTTGCAATCCTGATGGCCTACATCCTAGGGTCTTGAGAGAAGTGGCGGTAGTGATTGTGGATGCATTGGTGATTATTTTCCAGAACTCCCTGGACTCAGGAAAGGTCCCGGCAGATTGGAAAACTGCTAATGTAGCACCCTTATTTAAGAAGGGACGTAGACAAAAAGCTGGAAACTATAGACCAGTTAGCCTAAAATGTGTGGTTGGCAAACTGTTGGAGTCCATTATTAAGGAAACAGTAACAGAGCATTTGGATAAACATAATTTAATAGGACAGAGTCAGCATTGTTTTATGAAGGGGAAGTCATGTTTGACAACTTTGCTCGAATTCTTTGAGGATGTAACATAGAGGCTGGATAAAGGGGAACCAGTGGATGTAGTTTATTTGGACTTCCAAAAGGCATTTGACAAGGTTCCACACAAAAGATTACTGATCAAGATAAGAAATCACGGGATTGGGGGTAATATACTGGCATAGGTGGAACATTGGCTATCTAACAGAAAACAAAGAGTTGGGATAAATGGTTCATTCTCGGGCTGGCAATCAGTAACTAGTGGTGTTCCGCAGGGTCAGTGCTGGGATCCCAAAACTCTTTACAATCTATATTAACGATTTGGAGGAAGGGACCGAGTGCAACATATCCAAGTTTGCCGACGATACAAAGATGGGAGGGAAAGCAATGAGTGAGGAGGACATAAAAAACCTACAAAAGGACATTGACAGGCTAAGTGAGTGGGCAGCAATTTGGCAGATGCAATATAATGTTGGAAAGTGTGAGGTTATGCACTTTGGCAGAAAAAATCAAAGAGCAAGTTATTATCTAAATGGAGAGAAGCTGCAAAGTGCTACAGTACAAAGGTGCAGCAGGTGATCAGGAAGGCCAATGGAATCTTGGCTTTTATTGCAAGGGGGAATGGAGTATAAAAACAGGGAAGTCTTGCTGCAGTTATACAGGGTATTGGTGAGGCCACACCTGGAATACTGCGTGCAGTTTTGTTTTCCATATTTAAGAAAAGATAAACTTGCTCTCGAGGCGGTTCAGAGAAGGTTCACTCGGTTGATTCCGGAGATGAGGGGGTTGACGTATGAGGAAAGGTTGAGAAGGCTGGGACTCTACTCATTGGAGTACAGAAGAATGAGAGGCGAACTTATCAAAACATATAAGATTGTGAGGGGGCTTGATCGGGTGGATGCGGGGAGGATGTTTCCACTGATGGGTGAGACTAGAACTAGGGGGCATAATCTAAGAATAAGGGGCTGCGCTTTCAAAACTGAGATGAAGAGAAACTTCTTCACTCAGAGGGTGGTAAATCTATGGAATTTGCTGCCCCAGAGAGCTGTGGAAGCTGCAACATTAAATAAATTGAAAATGGAGATAGACAGTTTCCTAGCAGATAAGTGAATTAAGGGTTACGGGGAGAGGGCAGGGAAGTGGATGTGAGTCTAGATTCGGATCAGCCATGATCCTATTGAATGGCGGAGCAGGCCCGAGGGGCCATATGGCCTACTCCTGCTCCTACTTCTTATGTTATTTTGTTCTTATGTTCTTTATTAATAAATGCTAACATACTATTTGTTTTTCTGAATGCTTGCTTTTCTTGCCTCACAACATACTTTCCCTCCGAACTTTCTATTGTCAGCAAACTTGGATATATTACAGTCGGTCCCCTCATCTAATTCATTGAATTACATCGTAAATAGCTCAGGCCCAAGCACTGATCCTTGCTGTACCCCACTAGATACAGCCAAACAACCCGAAAATTACCCCTTTATTCCTACTCTCTGTTTCCTGTCCGTTAACCAATCCACAATTCATGCGACAATATTACCCCTAATCCCACTGGCACTAACATTGTTCGGCACATGTTCAAATGTTATTTTGAAAATCAAATCCGTTCCATCTCCTGGTTCCCCCTTACCTACCCTGCGAGTTACACACTCAAAAACCCCAACAAATGTTTCAAACACCATTTCCCTTTCATAATTCTGCCTTGACTTTGCCCAATCATAATATGATTTTTTAAGTGCCCTGTTACCAGATTCCTAATAATTCTAACATTTTACTTGTTGCAACTATCTCTTTTACAGAAAAGTTCGATATGATTAGACTGAATAAATAACTTATTGGCGGATACCTTCAGCTGTCATTGCAACCAATGGTCTCATGCAGATACGTTGCAGGCTTATGGAAAGCGAAAGGGGGTACATTTTGACTTTGGTGCAAAAGTGGTGTTGTCGGTGCGGCCGCCCATTAAAGGTAGCGCCTGATATTCAGTTCCAGTGCAGTCAATGGATCTTAATATCAGGCGCTGCCTACAACAGGCGGCCAACCCTTTACCGCCCACTGTGCTCAACCACCCTAGACGATTTTATACCCAACATATGTCGCAAGGGATGAGACTGCTCACTCCATTCTGTACAAATCATACACCAACAATGTGAGAGAGTGACCTCCATGCTGGACAGATTATAACCCAACAAAGTCAGAGAGTGCTCTCCATGCTTGACAGACTATACTCCAACAATGGCAGAGAGTGATCCCAATGCTGGACAGACCATAACCCAACAATGTGAGCGAGTGATCCCCATGCTGTACAGACCATAACCTAACAATGTGAAAGAGTGATCCCCATGCTGTACAGACCATACTCCAACAACTTGAGAGAGTGATGTCCATGCTGGATAGACCATAACCCAACAATGATAGAGAGTGACCTCCAAGCTGTACAGACCACAATCCAACAAAATGAGAGACGGATCTCCATGCTGGAATGATTATAACAACAATATGAGAGACTTATCTCCATGCTGTACAGACAATAACCCAAAAATGTGAGAAAATTATCTCCATGCTGTACAGAAAATAATCCAAAAGTGCAGAACGACTTCACAGGTATTTTGATTTGGAGGAGCTGGTAAAAAATAAAATGTCCCGCGTGCTGTCATTCACCTGCATTCTTCAGAAATATCTCAATAATATTTTACCTCTCCACCATTGTCTGTTTCTGATCTCAACCACGTTTTCATTCAACCCTTACCTCCAGTTTCAATAATTGTCAACAATTTCTAACGGGACATTCTGGATGTAAATTTGATGTTTCCTTTTTCTTACAGTGAACTTGCTGGCGATTGTGATCCTGTCGGGAGGAAAGTGCGGTCTCTCCAAGTGCATCACTCGCTACCTGGTGGCCATGGCAGCGGCGGATCTAATGGTGGTTATCATCGATGTGATATTACATCGGATTAATAGCATGTACTTGCCAGTTAGTTTCCTCTCTCTGACTCCAGTCTGCACTGTGAATCTTGCCGCCTACATTGTCACTGTAGACTGTTCCGTTTGGTTTACTGTCGCCTTCACATTTGATCGCTGTATTGCAATTTGCTTTCAGAAGCTGCAATCAAAATATTGCACTGAGAAAACAGCGACCGTGGTTATCGCCACCGTGTGTGTGGTGAGCTGTGTGAAGAGTGTTCCATTTTACAATACAGTGGAACCTTCCTTTATCATTGACAACGTGCCCTGGTATTGTGTTCCGACAGCTGATTATTTGACTTCCCCCTTGTGGATGGCATTCGAGAGGATCGACAGCCTCATCACCCCTTTATTACCAATCCTGTTAATTTTGTTGTTCAATGCTCTGACCGTCAGACATATCATAGTGGCAAATCGAGTCCGCAGGGGACTCCGGAACAACAGTGAGAAGCAGAATGATGCGGAGATGAAGAATCGGAGAAAATCCATGATCTTGCTTTTCACTATTTCTGCCAATTTCATACTATTGTGGATGACGTATGTTGTGCATTCGGTGAACTGGCCAGTGGTCAATTTTTTTTATGCAAACAAAAATCTCAGTAATGCGATATATATCACTCAGGAAGTTGGGTATATGCTGAAACTGCTCTGTTCCTGCACAAACACGTGTATCTATGGACTGACACAGAGGAAATTCAGAGAGGAGCTGAAGAATGGGGTGAAATATTTGTTTACACTAAATGGGAGATTATAAGAAAGAAAGAACTTGCATTTCGCTCACACCTTTCACCAGCTCAGGACGCCCCAAAGTGCTTTACAGCCAATGAAGAACGCGGGCTTTCCTTCCATCTGAGGTCAGAGCTGTCCTCCATATTCAATTGATAGTTCCACCGATGTCAGTCCACCTCTCTCCGGTCCAAAGTCTAGTAAACCCGAACTGCTCTTAATCTCACAGTGGACGGGATGATGCCTGAAAAACACCACGTGGTCGTTGAAGGCCAGTTCCCATCCACCTTTCCCCTCATGGTACATTCCGAGGGCCCCAGTTCGAATTTATTAGCTTTGTTCCATTCAAAAGGAAAAAAATGGCTTGCATTTCTCTAGAGCATTTCACGACCACTTGACGTCTCAAATCGCTGAACAGCCAATGAAGTACTTTTGGAGTGTAGTCACTGTTGTAGTTTAGGAAATATTGCAGCATAGCTGCGCACAGCAAGCTCCCACAAACAGCAATATGATAATGACCAGATAATCTGCTTTTAAGTGATATTGATTGTAGGATACATATTGGCCAGGACACCGGGGAGAATTCCCCTGCCCTTCTTCGAAATCATGGAAGTGGAATCTTTGGCGTCCAGCTGAGAGGGCAGACGTGGCCTCGGCTTAATGTCTCATCCGAATGATGGCACTTCCGACAGTGCCGCACTCCATGCCATCCTGGAGTGTCAGCCTAGATTTTTGTGCTCAAGTCTCTTGGAATCTGTTTGTGAACCCACAATCTTCTGAGTCGAGAAGCGTGAGTGCTGCTCACTGAGCAGCAGCTAATAGATCAACAAGCAATGACTGACATCGACCAGGTAGCGTTTACAGCTTCACGAATCACTCTGTGGGCAGGTGAAGGGAAAATTAGAATTTATTATCTTCATCCAGATTTGTTATAATTGTGTCTAAGGGCCACAATATTAAACATGAATTTAATGAACATCTGAACTTCTAGATCCTGGCCCCCATATTGGTTGATAATTAACACATGTCCCTCTTTTCAGCACTCAGTCCCTCTGTCTGTACAAACTGCAACCCCATCTCCAAACTCCCTTTCATCTCCTGAGACCTTCAACACGTTGCTGACTCTCAACTGTGCACGTCCTTCTGACTGTTCCTTATTTGAATCTCTTCAATCAGGTTTCTATCTCTGCCTCAGTACTGAAAAGCTTCTAACTATCGTAATGCTTCACACAATCTATCACGGTTACCGTGGTGCACAATCCATCCTCGATGTCCTCAGTCTCTCTGCAGCCTTTGAAACGATTGACCGCACCATCCTCGTTCAATTCCTCTGCTCCGCTGTCCAGCTCAGTGACACTGCCCTCACTTGGATCCACTCCTACCTGTTCAATAGTAGCCTCAATGTTTTCCTTGGACTCTCCAAGGATCTCACTTGTCCTCTACCTCTTCATTCTCATCTACATACAGCCCTTTGAAGACATTATCAGAACAAATGGGGTTAGCTTCCACATGTACGCTGACGTGTCCCATCTCTCCCTCTCCACCACCAATCTCAACACTTACACTGCCGCTCTGTTTTCAGACTGCTTGACTGACATCCAGTATTCAATGAGTCGCAATTTCCTCCAGTTAAATACTGGGACGACCGAAGGCACCCACTTCAGCCCGCGGCACAAGCTCTTTAAACTCGCCATGAATTTCAGGCCCCTCCCTAGCGTTTGTCGCAGTCTGGTTCATAATATTTGCAACCTTGTCTTTCCGTTCGATCGCACAAATAACTTCAGAAACTCATATTGTCTCGATCACAGAATCACTTCTGTGCCACTAATGTCCCTCATTCGCGCCTCAGCCCACTTGCTGCTGAAACGCTCATGCATGCACTTGTCACCTCGAGACTCTATCATTCCAATGCGCTCCTGGTCGATCCCCTAATGTTACAACCTTAACAAACTTCAGCTCTGCTGAAACCCTGCTGCCCGCTTCCTGTCCCCTCCAAGTTACCGCTCGGGCAAGCATGTTCTTTTAAAACTACATTAGGCCCTAGGCCTCTAAAACCGCCAAATTAAAATTCACAACATTGTGTTTAGATCCCTCCACAAGCTAAATTCTTGCTAATCAGTAATGATTTTCGGCTGTACTAAAACCAACTTCATTCAGAGCTCTCGCTTCCCGTCAAACCCTTCTGTACATTTCCAATAGATTTGTCTCACCATTGGTGGTGGTGCCTTCAAACAACTCGGGTCCGTGCTCTTGAAAATCTTGCTTAAGCCCTTCCACATCCCGCCTCCCCCTCTTCCTCAATAACCTTCATTCATGGCAATTACTTAAACAAGATTCCTCTTTGGCCGAGCAAGCATTTATTTCTGATTGTGCCTCTATGATTCCATTTGAATCAGAGACTCACTGAATATATAAATGTACGTCCATTCGGCCCATCGCTGTATTGTGCCAGCGGACAAAGAACTATCCAGCCTAATCCCACTTTTCAGCTCTTGGTCCGTAAACTTGCAGATCCCGGCACTTCAAATGTATGTCCACGTACTTTTATAAATGTGATGAGGTTTCCTGCATCTACGACCCTTTCAGGCAGTGAATTCCAGAGTCCCACCACCCTCTGGGTAATAATCTTTCTACAAATTACATTAAATCTATGCCCATGGTTATTGACCTCTCTGCTAAGGGATATTGGTCCTTCCTAGCCACTCCATCTAGGCCGCTCATAATTTTATACACATCAATCAAGTACTTCCTCAGCCTCCTCTGTTCCTTTGAAAGCAACATCATCCTATCCAATATTTCCTCATCGCTAAAATTCTCCAGTCCTGTCACCATCTTCCTAAATCTCCACTGTACCCACGCTAGTGCAATCACATATTTCCTGTAATGTGGTGACCAGAACTGAACGCAGTACTCTAGTTCTGGCTGAACTACTATTTTTTACAGTGCCTATATAACCTGCCCACACATAGATTGTGTTCCTCGGCTAGTAATGGAAACTTTCCCATGTGCCTTCTTAACCAACTTATCTACCTGCCCTGCGACTTTCTGGGATCTGTGGACATGTATTCCAAGGTCACTCTGCTCCTCCACACCTTTCACTGCCCTAACATTTATTGCGTGTGCCCATGCCTTGCTAGACTTCACTAAGTGCATTATTTCACGTTTCCTGATCGAATTCATTTTGCGACTTTTCTTCCCTGCTGACCAGTCCATTGATATCTTCCTGCAGTCTATAGCTTCCTTCCACCCAATCAACCACACTGCCAATTTTTGTATCATCTGCAAACTTCTTAAACATGCCCCCTACATTACAGCCTAAATCACTGATGTATACCACAAAAAGCAAGGGACCAAGTACTGAGCCCTGTGGAACCCCACTTGCTACAGTCTTCCAGCCAAAAGAACACCCATTGACCATTACGCATTGCTTCACGCCATTGCGTCAATTTTGGATACAACTAGCCACTTCGCCGTGGATGCCATGGGCTTTCACTATTTTCAACAGTCTACCATGTGGGACCTTATCAGTTGCCTTGTTAAAATCCATGTAGAGTACATCAAACGCACTACCCTCACCAACCCTTTTTGTTACATCCTCAAATAATACAATCAAGTTATTCAGACACTAACTTCACTTTACAAATTCATGCTGACTGTCCATGATTAATCCGTGCCTTTCTAAATGACGATTAATAATGCCCCTCAGAATGTATTTCAATTATGTTCCCAGTACCGAGGTTAGGCTGACACAACTGTAATAATTCGCTCCATCCCATTCTCCCTTTTTAAACAACAGTACCAATTTAGCAGTCCTCCAGTCCTCCCGCACCACAACTGTTATCAGTGAGGGTTAGAAAATGATTGTCAGAGTCTCCGCTATTTCTTCCCTTGCTTTTCCATGGTAACTTTTTTATACCTGAGAAGCGCTATACAAAAGCAAGTTGCTGTTGTTGTGTTTCTCCTTGTAACACTTGTGTTCAAAAAAGAAAGCACGGGATAATTAATCTAAATGTAGACAACTCAGATTAAGATGGCAGTGAGCAAGCTCTTGAGGGTATAATACGGGGTAACATGAATACTCAGCAGGCAATACATATCTTGATTAGAGTAAACCATGTATAATGTAGATCACAAATGGAGTTGTTTAACTTAGACAATGTTCTTTGACAAAATGAAAGAGTCTCTTGTTAAAGAAAATACAGTTGTTTTTTTCATGTTGAATTGCAAAAGGTTTTTGATACGGAGCGACAGCGGGTCATTTAATCTGGTACTTTGAGAACGAAGTTGTTTCATGACTGGAAACATACAATGTTATTTCACAGATAGTTTTCACGCTGGTGGGTCAGAGATTACAGCAGGTCACAGGGGTCAAAGCGAGGCCACAAGGGCCACAGTGATTAGTTTCACAACAGAAATGTTCCTAAAACAAAAACGAGCTTGAATTCTGTATCGGTCGAGTAATCAACAGTTACACTTGAAAGACATGGCACGTCATTAACAGTTACCGCTCACTCAGTCCTGACACACGGAGTGTCGGGCAGGATTTTGGGGCACGAGCCTCTGGAGTGGGGATCGATGCCACGACCTTATGACTCAGAGATGAGATTGACAACAACTGAGTCACGCCTAACAGCTGAGCCCGGTCTCCCGCTGTCCCCAGAGAGGACAGTGGACATGGTGAACCTGAGCAGTAAGTCGATTGATGATCATCTGATCATAGCTTCCTCCAGCACAGAAGGTGGCCAGTCGGCTCAATTTGCCTTTGCTGGCTCTTTGAAAAACACATCACTAACTGTGAGACGGAGTGTAAGATGAAAGTGTGTTAGAGACCTCAGTGGGATAGAGACATTTTGGCCCAGAAATTCACCTTCTGCGGTGGAGGAAATGGACCTTTCGGATCGACCACCCATTGTGCGCAGCGCCTGATATTCAGTTCATGTGACTGCATACGTTTTGAGCCACGGCCCGAGACAAATTTCAAGTCTTCAGGAGGATACAGTAACGTTAATAGATTAGGCAGAGAGAAAAGAGAAATAATGGATGGCAGCAACAAATTAAAGGAATTGGGCAACTGAAAGACTGGAAGATTTATATACATGTAAATAGGAAGAAAGAAAGAAAGAATGAGAGACAGAAAGAGAAAGACAGAGAGAGAGAAAGAGAGAAATAGAGAAAAAAGAAAGACAGACAGAAAGAAGGAAAAAGGAGAGAAAGAAAACATTCCATTCTTCCAGCGCACTTCACATCTTCCGAAGCTGCCAGAATCTTCACAGCCAATGAATTGCTTTTGAATTGGTGTCACTCTTGTTTTTGGAAGAAAATCAGAAAACCAATCCGCCCACAACAAGGTCCCACAAACATGATTTTATTTAACACAAACATTAACCGCATTTCTTCTTTGGTAAATTCCACAACATTCGCAGCTGAAGTTAATTTACTTTAGGATTCTATAGGCAATTTCCACATTACAACAGTGACAACACTTCAACAATTACTTCACTGGCTGCAAAGCGCTTTCGGACGTCCTGAGGTTGTGAAAGGCGCTATAGAAATGCATGTCTTACTTTCCTACAATATTCGTTCTTTCTACCATCTAAATCGATAAAAGTTAAAACACAACCAGGGCATTTTGGCCAATCAATCGGTGCTGCCGTTCATGCCCACAAGATCAAGTGTTTCTGATCACATTTACTCACACTGTTCCGCTATCCCGTCAACCACCTGTTAGTCATCCACCTATCAATTTAATTTTGTTCATTGACGTGGTTTCGGCCTCAAGCACTAACCAGGAAGTGAATTTCCCAGCCCCACACTTATCTTTGTAAAGAAGACACTTCAGTTCTCTGTTCACATTCCCTGGAATGTTATTATTGCGTCCATAACATCCCGGCCCATTCCGCTCAACTACTGAAGCAGTCAGCTTCTATCTATCCGTCCCTTCAATTAATACTTTAAAATCTTCTGATCAGATCGGCCCGTAATATGTTGTTTTAATGAAAAGAGACCCATGTTAGCTGCGCCTTCTGGTCTTCCAGAGAAAGAAGCATTGCCGGCGATCCACTTCCACCTTAAAGGGCTGAGGGCAGACAAACTGATCTTTAGAACTTGAACTTGCTTCTCCCGTGCAGCCAGTTCAAGAACAGTTATTGAATCAGTTAGTCCTCGCTGTGACATGCGCCTTTCCATCAGACAAACCAATGTGGAAGTTGGGTAGAAAAGTATTGCACTGTTCATAAAAACAACCTGATTAAACGGCCATCGGTTAATTTTTAGGCCTAGAATTTTGTCTCGGACGCTGGCCCTAAACGGGCGATATCGGATCGCCCTTTATGTGCAGCCCAGCCGATCCAAACCTCCCTCATAGTTAAAATTCTCCAGACCTGCCAACATCATCGTAAATCTCATAGCCCTGTAATTTTTTCGCTTCCAGTGTTTGTACAATTCCATTTCGAAAGTTTCCAATGAATCTGTTTCCACCTCCCTTTCAGTCAATGCATTCCAGATCACAACACCTCGATGTGTAAAAAAAAAGTTTCCTTATCTTACCCTTTGGTTCGTTACCGAATTATTTTAAATCTCTGTCGTCTGGTTACCGACCCTCCTGGAAAAAATTTCTCCATATTGCTTTCATGATTTTGAACACCATTAATAGATCTCTCCTTAATCCTCTCCGCTTGAAGAGAACAATCACAGCTTCTCCAGCCTCTCCACATAGCTGAAGTCCCCCATCCCTGGTAACTTTCGAGTAAATCTCCTCTCCACCCTCTCCAAGGTCTTGGCCTCCTTCGTAAATGGTGATCCCCAGAATTGGACACAATACGCCTGTTGGTGCCTAACCATTGATTTATAAAGGTAAGGCATAACTTCCCCACTTTTGTACTCTATGCCTCTGTTGATAACGCCTTGGATCCCGTATGCTTTTTAACAGCTTTATCGGCTCGTCCTGTTACCTTCAAGGACATGTGTTGGAGAACCCCAGGTCTCTCTGCTCCTTCAGGCCCTCGTAAATTGCACCGTTCCCTTTACTTTTACGCGGGAAATTCCAGAGCTTGGGTCCTAGCCAGCTGAAGGCACAGCGGCCAATTGTGGGGTGAAGAAAATCAGTGCTGTGCGAAAAGTCAGAATCAATGTAGTGCAGAGATCTCGGAAAGTAGAAGAGCTAGAGAAGGTTTTCGCAATAGGGAGGGGCAAGGCAATGGTCATCTTTGAACATGAGGATGACAATATTAAACTCCTGGGGTTAATGGAGCGCGAGCCAGTGTAGGTCAGTGAGCACAGGGGATGATGGATGAACATAATAACATAAGAAATAGGAGCAGGGGTAGGTCATTTAAGCCCTCAAGCCTGCTCCGCCATTCAGTAAAATCATGGCTTAACTTTTACATCAACTCCACATTCCTGCACTATCCCCATATCCATTGACTTCCTTAATATCCAAAAATCTATCGATATATATCTTGAATATACTCAACGAATGAGAATCCACAGATATCTGGGTTAGAGAATTCCAAAGATTCACACCCTCTGGGTGAAGAAATTTCTCCTGAGCTTAGTCTTAAGTGGCCCACACCTTTTTTTGAGACTGTGACCTCTGTTTCTAGACTCTCCAGCTAAGGGAAACATCCTCCCTGCATTTACCCTGTGAAGCCCTCTAAGAATTGTGTATGTTTTATTGAGATCTCCTCTTATTCTTCTAAACTCTAGACAATATAGACCTAACCTAATTAATCTCTCCTCATAGGACAATCGCCCCATCCCAGGAATCAGTCTGGTGAACCTGCGTTGCAATCCCTCTGTGACAATTTTTGGTCTCCTTCGGTAAGGAGACTAAAACTTTAGACAATACTCCTGGTGTGGTCTCAAAAGGGCCCTGTATAATTGCAGTAAGTCTTCTTTACTTTTATACTCAAATCCTCTTGTAATAAAGGCCAAAGTACCATTTGCTTCCCTAATTGCTTGCTGTACTTGCATTTTAACTTTCTGTGATTCGTGTACAAGGAAAAACAGGTCCTTCTGAACAACAGTATTTCCCAATCTCTCATCATTTCAAAAATAGTCTGCTTTCCTATTTTCCCGACCAATGTAGAAATCTTCACTGTTTTCCACGTTATATTCCATTTGCCATGTTCTTAGCCATTCAATTAGCCTGTCTATATACACTTGAATCCACTTTTCAGGATCACTCTCCACCAATAATTAGTGACATATATGGGGTTTCCTGCTTCTTTCTCTTTCCTTTTCAGATTTACAACATTTGAATTTTGTGTTTTGTAATTAGGACAGTAAAGTTCTCGCCTTAAATCGCCACCCTCCGAAATTCCATTTTTCTTTTGTACTATGAACAACGGTTACCTGTGCATAATGTCTCGATCCAGACAGGCATCGAAAGTCCAGGTTAATGAGTGTGAAGAGTAGTTGACAGAATCGCCGCAGCTCCACACGTGGATTATAGCGGGAGTGTCTCAGAGGGACCGGTGGAACAGGGGAGCGGGGCTGGTTGAGTGACATCGGGCAAACCCGTGATTCCACTCAGAAAAGCAATGTCTGAAAAGGCCTGAGAACCGCCCACACTGAGAGTATTTGAGGAAAGCAGCGAGCGCGGCGCAGAGACCAACGAAATACCCTATTCAGGGGCTGCTGTGCAGAAACGGCAGCTGTGGAATCAGCACCGGGCTGAATGGAAGAGGAGACAGTAATTGCACGGGGCATGTTAGCAGTTCTGATTGTTCAGTAATGGCGAGTGAGCGCCGCCAGGTGGTGAACGTGTACGGTGCATGTCAACAGCTCTTTTTATTTTTATTTATTTGTGGAATTTGGACGTCACTGGCAAGGTTAGCATTTGTTGCCAAAGCTTTCTTAAGATTCATCATCTTATAGATGGTAAACACTGCAGCCACGCCGCACCAGAATTGGAGGTAGTGAATGGGTAATATAGTAGATGGTTGGCGGGCAAACATTTTAGCAGGTCTGCAAAAATATGTTTTTACAAATGTGTGCCCCCCGGTGGTTTACTGTACCCGGTGCCTGTTACGGGTTCTGCAGTATAAGTGACAGCTAGTATGCAACCCCTGGTGGTATAATACGTATGGTGCATCTCAGCAGTTCTTTCCCGATTTACTAGTACTTCTTTCAATTTAGTATCCAATATTCGCTGCTCAGGATGTGGTTTCCTCAACACTGGGGGATCAAACGCTGATTGGGTAATCGCTTTGCGGAACACCTCCTTTCCATTCACAAGCTTGACTCTGAGCTTCCCTTCGCCTTTCATTTTATTTTCATTCAGCCAGCTACACTGTTGAAATGAAGCTCAGCGGATGCTCGAGGAACAGCACTTCATCTTTCGATTAGGCATTATACACCGTTCCAGACTCAACGTCGAGATCAACAATTTCTGATCATAAACACCGCTCCAATTTTTTAGACTACAGCTGTTGTTAATGTTTCTGCTATTGCCATTTAAGAACATAAGGACATACGAAATAGGAGCAGGAGTAGGCCAATCGGCCCCTCGACCTGCTCCACCATTCAATAAGATCATGGCTGATCTGACCCTAACCTCAAATCTTCTATCTCTCTCCATCCCACCCGAACTCATGTGATCTCATGGGAGAGGCTAAAAACCAGATAAAAAACCCAATGTCCAATTTGGGAGAATAAATCTGGGAAATTCCTCTCCGACACATCTAGGCGATCGAAATTCATCCAGGAGATCACTCTGTCCCTTTATTTTCTACAGTACTTACCTTCTGTAAAGGCGATCTCCACCCCAGCCAGGAACAGGAATAAAACCATCTCCTGAAATCTAACACAGAATTAGAACACAAGAAGTAGGAGCAGAACCAGGCGACACGGCCCCTGGGCCCGCTCCACTACCCACAGGGCCATGACCATTCCGAACCTAGACTCATGTCCAATTTCCTGCCCGCCCCCCGTAACCCTTAGTTCCCTTTACTTCTAGGAAACTATCTAGTGCTGCTTTAAATTTATTTAATGATGTAGTTTCCACAGCTTTCTGCGGCAGCAAATTCCACAAACCTACCACCCTCTGAGTGAATAAGTTTCTCCGCCTCTCAGTTTTGAAAGAGCAGCCCCTTATTCTAAGATTATGCCCCCTAGTTCTAGTTTCACCCATCATTGGGAACATCCTCACCGCATCCACCCAATCAAGCCCCTTGACAATCTTATATGTTTCAATAAGATCGCCTCTCAATCTTCTGAATTCAATGAGTAGAGTCCCAATCTACTCTACCTCTCCTCATATGACCACCCCCTCATCCCCGGGATTAACCGAGTGAACCTTCTTTGTACTGCCTCGAGAGCAAGTATGTCTTTTCTTAAGTATGGACACCAAAACTGTATGCAGTATTCCAGATGCTGTCTCACCAATACCTTGTATAACTGCAGCAATACATCCCTGTTTTTATATTCTACCCCCTAGCAATGAAAGCCAACATTCCATTGGCCTTCTTGATCACTTGCTGCACCTGCATACTAACTTTTTGAGTTTCGTGCACCAGGACCCCCAGCTCCCTTTGTACTACAGTACTTTCCAGTTTCTTGCCATTAAGATAATAACTTGCTCTATGATTTTTCCTGCAAAAGTGCATAACCTCACACTTTCAAGTATTGTATTCCATCTGCCAAATCTCTGCCCACTTACTTAGCCTGTTTATGTCCCTTTCCAGGTTTTTTATGACCTCCTCACTCACTACTTTCCCTCCCATCTTTGTATCATCTGCAAACTTTGATATGTTACACTCGGTCCCCTCCTCCATATCGTTAATATAGATTGTAAAGAGTTGGGGACCCAGCACTGACCCCTGCGGAACACCACTAGTTACTGATTGCCAGTCTGAGAACGAACCATTTATCCCAACTCTATGCTTTCTGTTAGAGAGCCAATCCTCCACCCACGCCGGAATATTACCCCCAATCCCGTGATTTTTTATCTTGAGCAATAATCTTTTGTGTGGCACCTTGTCAAATGCCTTTTGGAAGTCTAAATACACTACGTCCACTGGTACCCCTTTATCCACCCTGTCTGTTACTTCCTCAAAGAACTCAAGAAAATTTGGTAAACATGAATTCCCCTTCATGAAACCATGCTGAGTTTGTCCTATTAAATTATGTTTATCCAAATGTCCCGTTACTGTCTCCTTAATAATGGACTCTAACATTTTACCAACCACAGATGTTAGGCTAACAGGTCTATAGTTTCCAGCCTTCTGCCTACTACCCTTTGTAAAAAAGGGTGTTACATTAGCAGTTTCCCAATCTGCCAGGACCTTTGCTGAGTCCAGGGAGTTTTGGAATATTATTACCAATGCATCCACAATCCCTAACAACACTTCCCTCAAGAGCCTAGGATGTAAGCCATCAGGTCCAGGGGATTTATCTGCCTTGAGTCCAATTTTTTTACCAAGTACCACTTCCTTAGTGATTTTAATCGTATTTAGCTCCTCCGCCCCAGAGACCCTGTTTGTCCAGTGTTGGGATATTCTTAGTTTCCTCTACCATAAAGTCTGCTACAAAATATTTGTTCAGCGTTTTTGCCATCTCCATGTTTCCACCATTAATTTCCCGGTCTCATCCTCTAAGGGACCAACAATTACTTTAGCCACCCTTCTTCTTTTTATATAACTATAGACACTTTTGCTATCTGTTTTTATATTTTTTGCTCATTTACATTCATAATCTATCTTCCCTTTCTTAATCAATCTTTTAGTTATTTTTTGCTCTCTTTTAAGGACTTCCCAATCTTCTATCCTCCCACTAGATTTGGCTACCTTATATGCCCTTGTTTTTAGTCGGATACTATCCTTAATTACTTTACTTAGCCACGGATGGCTATCTTTTCTTTTACACCCTTTTTTCCTCAGTGGAATATATATTTTTTGGAAGTTGTAAAATAACTCCTTAAATGTACACCACTGATCATGTACCATCTTATGCTTTAATCTATTTTCCCAGTCCATTCTAATCAATTCCGCTCTCATACCTTCATAGTCTCCTTTATTCAAGCTCAGCATGCTTGTTTGAGATCCACCCTTCTCACCCTCTAATTGAATGTGGAATTCAACCATGTTATGGTCACTCATTCCAAGGGGATCCTTTACTAGGACATTTTTAATTAATCCTGTCTCATTACACAGGACCAAATCTAAGGTTGCCTGCCCTCTGTTCGGTTAAGTTACATACTGCTCAAGAAACCCATCCCTAATACACTCAATGAACTCATCCTCAAGGCTGCTCTGCCCAATTTGATTTGTCCAGTTAATATGATAGTTAAAATCCCCCATAATTAAAGCTGTTCCCTTATTACAAGCCACAACTATTTCCTGATTAATACTCCGTCCAACAGAGTTGCAACTGTTCGGAGGCCTATAGACTACGCCCACTAGTTTTTTTCCCCCTTATTATTCCTTATCTCCACCCAAACTGTTTCACTATCCTGTTCCTTTGACCCAATATCATTGCTCTGTATTATAGTGATTCCTTCCTTTATTAACATAGCCACCCCACCTCCCCTCCCTTCCTGCCTGTCCTTCCTGATTGTAAAGCAACCTGGTATGTTTAATTCCCAGTCATGGTCACCCTGCAGCTATGTTTCAGTAATGGCCACAAGATCATACCCATATGTAGTTATTTGTGCCGTTAATTCATTCATTTTGTTACGAATGCTACGTGCATTCAGCTGAAGAACTTTCAAATATGTTTTGTGACACTTAGTACCTGTTTTTTCCCCTTTTACTACTTTATCTTTTACCCCATACCTTCTGTCCCTTCCTGACACGTTCTGTTTTTTTATTCCCCCACTGCTACCTAAGTCTATGGCTTTCTCCGTTGTCATTTCTATTATTTGCTCTCTAGAAACCTCCACCCCGACTAATTAGTTTAAAGCCCTCTCTACAGCCCTAGTTATATGATTCGCCAGGGCACTAGTCCCAGCACTGGCCAAGTGGAGTCCGTCCCAACGGAAAAGCTCCCTCCTGTCCCAGTACTGGTGCGAGTGTCCCAAGATGCAAAACCCATTTCTCCCACACCAGTCTTTGAGCCACGCATTTAACTCTTTAATTTTATTTATCCTAGCCAAATTCGCTCGTGGCTCAGGTAATAACCCAGAGATTATTACCCTTGTGGTTCTGTTTTTTAATTTGATCCCTGGCTGCTCATACTCCTTTAACAGAACCGCCTTCCTTGTCCTACCTACATCGTTTGTCCCAACATGGACCACGGCGACTGGATCCTCCCCCTCCCACTCCAAGTTTCTTTCAAGAACAGATGTCCTTAACCCTGGCACCGGACAGGCAACACAGCCTTCGGGACTCCCGCTCTTGACTGCAGAGAACCCTATCTCTCCCCCTAATGATACTATCCCCTACCTCTACAACATTTCTTTTTACTCCCTCCACTTGAATGGCCCCCTGTACCACGGTGCTGTGGCCATGTTGCTCATCCTCCCTGCAGTCCCCGCTTCCGCCCTCACAGGGAGTAAGCACCTCGATCCTGCTTGGCATGTGCAGGGGCTGCGGACCCTTCAACACTTGCTCCTGGACCCCTGTACCTGCCTCACTCATAGTCAGACCGTTCAGTCCTTGACCACGGACTACATCTGCATTAATTAATTTCATAGGTGCGACCACCTCCTGAAACATAGAGTCCAGGAACTTCTCCCCCTCCCTGATGTGTCGCAGTGTCTGAAGCTTGGTCTCAAGCTCTTTAACATGGAGCTTGTGTTTCTTTAGCAGCAACCACTTATCGCAAATGTAATCACCATGAGCCTCAATGGGGTCCACCAGCTCCCACATTTCGCAACAGTGACACATCACCTGTTCACCCATATCTATGTAATTAATTAAAATTCTTATTATTAGTTATGAAGACCCTCTGCCCCGATATAGATGATAATATTACACCATTATTCAATAGGACTTACCAACTTAAAGGTATAAAAGAGAAGGAAGAAAACCAACCAACCAGCTGATCGCCAACCTCCACCTTGAATACTGTCTGTGGGGCCTGTTTGGTTGACTCGTCTCGCTGCTCTGCTTCCGCAGTGCTGTCTAAGCCTGGGAGAGGGGAACAAAACAGAGCAAAAAACACACCCTCACCTCCCACTTGCCCGGACTCTCCCACTTACCAAACACTCGCAGCGCTCAATGCACAGCACTCTATGCACCAGCACTAGTCCCACCACTTTTATACCCGGATTCAACTTCCGGTTATAACTTCCCAGCAGTTGAATATACACTTAAATAATTTAACTCACTTCAAATAATTAACTTTTAACACACTAAAATTCACAAAATACACTTAAATGACTTTTCCCCACTTACCAAACTCGTGCAGCACTCAATGCACACCTTCTCTAGACACTTTTGTTCTATTCTCCCATTTCACTGGCTCTGTACTTGCTTGAAATATGTTACATCTCTAACTTTTTCATATTGTGATGAAAGGTCATCGAACTGAAACATTTAATTTGTTTCCCTCGTGACTTTCCAGCATTTTCAGTTTTTATTTCAGATTTCCAAAGTAAGAAAAATGTTGCTTTCGTATTTACAGAAGTATCAGAAATGGCAAGTGTGCGCCACTGGCAGTTGCATGTGCACGGTGCATGTTACTAGGACTGCTGTTTAAGTAATGCTAGTTTGCCCCATCTGTTGATCAAATGTGTACGGTGCAGTTACTAGGTCTGCAGTGTAAGTAATGGTGAGTGTGCGTCCCCTGCTGCTCTCATGTGCATGGTGCACGTCAGCGGGTCTGCAGTTTTATTAACGTGAGTTTGCGCCATCTACTGGTCAAACGTGCGCGGTGCAGTTAACAGGTTTGCAGTGTATGTAATGGTGAGTGTGCGCCCCCTGCTGGTCTAATGTACACGGTGCCTGTTAGCATGTCTGCAGTCTAAGTAACGGCAAGTTTGCGCACCCTGCTGGTCCATGCTAACCGATTTACAGTATAAGTGAGGATGCTTGTGCGCCCACTGGTTGTTTAATGCAGAAAGTGCGATGCATTCAACCGTTAAAGTACTTGTTCGATATTTGGTTATTTTTTTAATCAAATGTGTCAAGAAACTAAGCTCCTGACACTGTAATAATTCAACTCAGGGAGAAAAATTAGCATTTCTTACAGCCGATAATTTAGTCTACGGGAGGAAGGAATGACCAACAGGGATACCGAGTGATGGTGAAAACGTTCTTAACTTATCTTTCATTGAACCAAAGTGTGGTGATGTTTTAACTTTTCTCATTTGAAATGCTGCATTTCAAGGTTTTTGGATAAAATGTTCTGTGTTTATGACACCAGAGCTCTGTGTGAGGACCTGGTGAGTGTAACAGGGTCAGCGCTGAATGCAGAAGGTTATTTGACAGCCTCTCTCTCTCTGATGTGTGGGGTGCTGTGGGCGGGGAATTGTTGATTGCCAGCTGAAGGCTGCTTGTGGTTCATTCAATGCACAAAGTTCCTTCCAACCGTGTTTATGATCGATAGCTGCAAATGACTGCTTTGTCTCAGATTACATTAAGTTAATCAATCCCGGATCATTCCGTGTCGGGTTAAAGGGAATTGTTGTCAGTCCTGGATCATTCTGTACCTGTTTGAAGTGGTTTACTCTCAATCCTGCTCGGTCTGTGCCTGTTAAAAGGGGTTTCTCAGTCCGGGATCATTTTGTTTCTGCTTAAAATGGGTTTGCTCTCTGTCCCGGAACATTAGAACAGAAGAATTATGAGCAGGAATAGGTAATACGGCCCATCGAACCTGCTCCGCCATTCAATGAGATCATGGCTGAACTGCTACATCAACTTCATTCCCCCCGCCCATCCCCATAGTCCCTGATTCTCTACTGCCAGAAATCTATCGATCTCAGTCTTGACTATACTCTCCGACTGAGCATCCACAGTTCTCTGGGGTAGTGAATTCCAATGATATACAACCCTCTGAGTGAAGAAATATCTCCTGATCTCAGTCCTTAATGACCGACCCATTCAACTGGGAGTAAGGCCTGGAGTTCTGCACTCTCCAGCCAGGCGATGCAGCCGCTCACTATCTACCCTGTCAAATTCTCTAAGAATGTTATACATATCCATGAGATCAGTTATAATTCATCTAAAACCCAGCGAGTATAGACTCTTTCTACTCAATCCCTCCTCTTAGGAGAGCTTTCTCCTCTCTGGAATCAACCTAGCAAAGCATTTTTGCATCCACTGCAAGGCAATTATGTCCTTCCTTAGGTTGTGAAGCAAAAGCCATTTTCAGAAAAATACACCATCCTATGAACAGAATTTATTAAAACATCACGTGCTGGGCCTGCAAGTCTGGAAGCCTTAACAATCAAAAGCTGAAAACAGCATACAGGTTTCTGAGATAAGAAGAGTTGTTGACAATGGCCTTATTGAAGTAGAAAGTTAAATATTCCTAAAAGCCTGCAGCTTGGAAAGAACACAATAGCCATACCCAGTTTAAGTGTTATAAATCAACACTTCGGAAGAAATCACAAAAATTAAAGAAACATGTATCTTTTTAAAAATGCCATCGAGTAAAAGGAGCACCTGACATCAAATGAAACACGGGAGGCACCAGCCATCACTTTGATTTTGTGTTGAACTTGGAACACCTAGGTGACACGAAGTCTGTGGTGCAAGCATTTGAGGTATTCTAAATGCAAAAGATAAAACAGGAGACTTTGATAAAAATGACATCAAATAGAACCACTGCTCCATGTTATTTTAATAAGTATTGAACATCTAAAGGTAGAGACACCTACTCCGCAGAAACAAGTCTGCTTGCAACAGCTGAACTGACTGTAGGAATAGAAGAAGTTAACAGCAAAAATGACTAGAGAGAATTAGCTTACATCAGCAGAAAACTTCAAAGGATATACCACTGAAGAAAGGGTGTAAATATAGAACTTTTAAAATGGGAAGATAGATTCGCTGTGAAGGGGCAAAGCTATTCTCAGGCTTCAGAACAGTGTCAGTAAGTTTTTAACTCTTTGAGTCTCGGGTATCATAGGTATTTGATTTTGGTGGATATCCTGGAAGAAGACCAAGAGATGTAAAAATGTATCGAAGTTAAGATTTGAGAATAAGGATCTCTGATCAGAAGCATTTTAAGTTTTCTGTATTTGGAACTGTTAATGTTGCGAATGAATCGCCAGCTGTAAGTCACATGTTGGTTCTTTAATAAATCTATATCTTTTTAGAATTGTCTCACATAGTACTTCTGTATCAAGCTGGTGAACTCAAGCTTTGTTCACACTTTGGTGAGGAGTTGCAGAATTCTGGGGAAGTTTTCTGCACCCACATAATATCCGGAAGGTTACAGTCTAGTTAAACTTGTTAAATGTGCTATCTGGAGGACGGTAACATCTTCAGGTCGTTCCTTTCCTTTAGGGAGAGTTAATTTGAAGCATTAGACCCAATTAAGCATCTTAATGATTTGGCTACCTCTAACATTAGTTGATGGCGAGTCTCTGGGGAATACACCAGATCTGGGGTAGCCCGAAAGGGACCAGGACTAGTAATAATCCTTTCCAGGTAAGCAAACCAACATTGTACACAGTACTCCAGGTGTGGTCTCACCAAAGCCCTAATATATTTGCAGCAATACTTCCTTACTCTTATACACCAAGCCCTTTGCAATAAAGGTTAACATACCATTTCTGTTCCTAACTGATTGCTGTTCCTGCGTGTTAACTTTCTGTGATTTGTGTACAAGGACCCGCAAACCCCTCTGAATAGCAACATTCATTAGTCTCTCATCTTTTTAAAAAATCACCTTTCCCATTCATCCTACCAAAGTGGATAATTTCACAATACCGCATTATATTCAATCTGTCAACTGCTTGCCAAATCACTTAACTGGGATATATCCATTAGTACCTATTTACCTTCGCCTCACAGCTTATTTTCCTACCGAGCTTTGTATCGGCAGCAAACTTGGATATATTACACTCGGCCCCTCATCTAAGTAAATGATATAGACTGTAATTAGCTGAGGTTCAAGCACTGATCTTTCAGCACTCCATTCGTTACAACCTGGCATTCCAAAAATGACTCGTTCATTCCTGCCCTCTGCTTTCTGTCCGTTAGCCAATCCTCAATACATACTAATATATTACACCCAATCCCATGAGCACTAATTTTATGTAACAACCTCTTGTGTGGCAACTTATCGGATGCTTCATGAAAATTCAAATATACTACAACCACTGGTTCCCCCTTATCTACCCTGCTAGTTGAACCCACAAAAAACTCTAACAGATTTGTCAAACACGATTTCGCATTTCATAAAACAGTGTTGGCTCTGCCTAATCAAATTAATTTTCCAACTGCATTGTTACCACGTCCTTAATAATAGATCCCAGCATTTTCCCGGTGCCTGATGTCAGGATTACTGACCTCTAGTTACTTGTTTTATCTTTCCATCCTTTCTTGAACAGGAGGGTAACATTTCCTGCCTTCCAATACAGGGGCACCGTTCTAGAATCTGGCTCAGTTGGTAGCACCCACATCTGAGTCAGAATGTTGTGGGTTCATAGTCCCATGCTGGAGACTTGAGGACAAAAATCTCAAGCGAGCACTCGAGCGAGTGCTGCACTGTCGGAGGTGCCGTCTTTCAAATGAGATGTTAAACTGTTGGCCCCGTCTCTTTCTCTCAGTTGGAAGGAACAGATCCCATGCCACTATTTCGACGGAGGGGAATTATCCCCAGTGTCCCCACCCAACATCACTACAACAGATGATCTAGTCATTATCACATGGCAGTTTGTGGAAACTTGCTGTGCGGAAATTGGCTGTTGCATTATCTACACTACAGGTGACTACACTTCTAAAAGTACTTCAATGGCTTTAAAGTGCTTTTGCACTATATCTGACGTCACTCCCTTTAAAACCAAAGGATGTAGGCCATCAGGTCGAGAGGATATATCAGCGTTTAGTCCCATTAAATTCTCCATTACTTTTTCTTTATTAATATTAATTCCGATAAGTTCCTCATGCTCATTAGACCATTGGTTCTCCACAATTTCTGGTGTGTTATTTGAGCCTTCTACTGTGAAGACAGAGGCAAAATATTTGTTTAGCTTCTTTGCAATTTCCTTTTCGCCCATTATAATTTCTGGTCTCTCTGCCTCTGAGGAACCCAGGTTCACTTGTGCTAATCGCTTCATTTTTACATATTTTTAAAGCTTGTATGAAGGTTAATGTCCCCGTGTTTATTGCATTACCCTTGATATAAGCTACAATAATTAGCTAATTTATACACTGTCCATCATAATGATTACAATTATCGTTCCTATTAACTAGTGTGATCTGACTTCCTTATTTCTTAACTCCACCCAGACTGGTTCTACATTCTGATTTTCTGGTCTAAGGTCTTTTCTCACAACTGCCTTTCTCTCCTCCTTTTTGATGAGTGCTACCCGCCTCCTTTTCCATTTTGCCTATCGTTTCTAAACGTCAAGCACCCGGCAAGATGTTGTTCCCAACCTTGGTCACCCTGAAACCAAGTTTCAGTAAAGGCTACTGGATCAAACGCATTTATCCCTATTTGTGCCATTAATGTATCTTTCCTGCAATGAAAGTTTTGTGCATTCAGATATAACGCAATAAATATTAACGGCTCTACAACCTGACTTTTCTCTTTGGATTACAGATTTTCCCTTACCTGAACCCACCCTCCCCCTTATTTGGGATTGTTCTCCTTGGAGCAGCGAAGGTTAAGAGGTGATCAAAATCATGAAGGTTCTTATAGAGTAAATGAGGAGAAATTGTTTCCAGTGACAGAAGGTTTGGTAAACAGAGAGCACCGATTTAAGATGGTTGATATAAGAACCAGGGGCGACATGCAGAACTATGTTATTAAGCAGCGAGATTTTATGATGTGGAATGTGTGGAGGAAGCAGATTCAATAGTAACATTCATAACAGAATTGGACAAAGACTTGAAGGGAAAAAGTACATGAGTATGGGGACAGAGCGGGGAGTAGAACTAACTGTATAGCTGCAGAGAAGAGGCGTCACAGGCAACTCTCTCTCAGTCTCTCTCACTCTCACTCTCTCTCTAGTTCTCTCTTTCTGTCTCTGTCTCACTCTTTCTCTCTCTCTCTTTCTCTCGTTCTCTCTCTCTGTCTCTCTCTCCGTCTCTCTGTCTCTCTCTCTGTCTCTCTTTCTCTCTATCTCTCTCTCTCTCTCTCTCTCTCTCTATTTCTCCCTGTCAATCTCTCTCCCTCTCTCTCAATCACACAAGGTTTGGGGACCCCGACGGTCTGCAGGCTGTGAACTGCAGTTTAATCAATTAAAGTCCTGCAGCAACCAGCACACAGCACAGGTAAACCTGCCCATTCCTTGACAGGACATGACATCCCTCCCCATTCGGGACTAAAATGCAGCCTACAAGGAGTGCGGTGGGAAACATCCTCGATGCCCAGCACGTGAGTGCAAAAGACAAGGCTGAAGCGTTTGCATCAATCTACAGCCAGAAGTGCCGAGTGGATGATCCATATCAGCCTTCTCCAGAGGTCCCCACCATCACAGAAGCCAGTCTTCAGCCAATTCGATTCACTCCATGTGATATCAAGTAACAGCTGACCGCACTGGATACAGCAAAGGCTATGGGCCACGAAAAATCTCGGATATCGTGCTGAAGACTTGTGCTCCAGAACCAGCCATACCTCTATACAAGCTGTTCCATTACAGATACAATACCGGCATCTATCCGACAATGTGGAAAACTGCCCAGGTGTGTCCTGTCCTCATAAAGCAAGATAAATCCAACCCGGCCAATTACCAATTATCAGTCAACTCTCAATCGTCAGCAAAGAGATGGAAGTTTTCATTGACAGTGCTATCAAGCGTCACTTACACACCAAAAACCTGCTCACTGATGCCCAGATTAGGTTCTGACAAGTCCACTTGGCTCCCGACCTCATTACAGCCTTAGACCAAACATGGTCAAAGGAGCTGAATGCCAGAGGTGAGGTGAGAGTGAATGCCCTTGACACCAAGGCAGCATTTGACCGAGTGCGGCATGAAGGAGCCCTCGTAAAACTGATGTCAATGATTCAGGTATCAGTGTGGAAAAGCTCCACAGCATTACCTAGCAGAAAGGAATAGGGTTGTGTAGTTGATGGTCAATCATCACAGCCCCAGGACATCGCTGCATGAGTAACTCAGGGCACTGTTGTAGGCCCTGCCATCTTCAGCTGCTTCATCAATAACCTTCTCTTCAAGATAAGGTCAGAGATGGGGATGTTCGCTGATAACTGCACAGTCTTGAGCACCGTTCACAACTCCTCAGATAATGAGGAAGTCCATGCCCGCATGCAACAAGACCTGGACAACGTTCAGGCTTGGGCTGATATGCTGCTGCTAACATTCGCGCCACAGACGTGCTGGCACTGACTTTCTCCTACAATTGGGTGTCAAACCACCTCCGCTTGTCATTCAAAGGTTTTACCGGCGACGAAACCCCCATCATCAAGATCTTGGGGGTTATCATTCACCATAAAATGAAATGGACCAGCCACAGAAATACTGTGGCAACAATGGCAGGTCAGAGGCTAGGTATTCTGCGACGAGTGTCTCCTCTCCTGACACCGCAAAACCTGTCCACCATCTGCAAGTCACAAGTAAGGAGTGTGTTGGAATACTCTCCACATGACTGGATGAGTGCAGCTCCAACAACACTCAAGAAGCTCTACACCATCCAAGACAAAGCAGCCCGCTTGATTGACACCGAATCCTCCACCGTAAACATTCACTCCCTCCACCACATGCGTACCTTGGCTGCAGTGTGTATCATCTACAATATGCACTGCAGCAACTCACCAAGGCTTCTTCGGCAGCATCTCCCAAACCCGCGACCTCTTCCACCTAGAAGGATAAGGACAGCAGGCATATGGGAACATGACAAACTCCAAGTTCTCCTCCAAGTCACATAAATAGAAACATAGAAACATAGAAGACAGGAGCAGGAATTGGCCACTCGGCCCCTCGATCCTGCTCTGCCATTCAATGAGATCATGACTGATTATCCAAATTCAGTACCCTTTCCCTGCCTTCTCTCCATACCCCTTGATCCCTTTAGCCTTAAGAAATATATCTAACTCATTCTTGAATATATTTAATTAATTGGCCTCTACTGCCTTCTGTGGTAGAGAATTCCACAGCTTCACCACTCTCTGGGTGAAGAAATTCCTCCTCATCTCTCTCCTAAATGGCTTACCCCTTATCCTTAGACGGTGACCCCTGGTTCTGGACTCCCCGTCAATCGGGAACACGCCTCCTGCATCTAGTCTGTCTAGTCATGGTAGAATTTTATAAGTTTCAATGAGATCCCCTCTCATTTTTCTAAACTCCAGCGAGTATATGCCCAATCGATCCAATTTCTCCTCAATGTCATTCCTGTCATCCCAGGTATCAGCCTGGTAAAGCTTCGCTGCGCTCCCTCCATGGCAAGAACATCCTTCCTCAGATAAGGGGACCAAAACTGCACAAAATACTCAAGATGTGGTCCCACCAAGGCCCTGTACAACTGCAGCAAGACATCCTTGTTCCTGTACTCAAACCCTTTCGCTACGAAGTCCAACATACCATTTGCCTTCTTAAACACCTGCTGCACCTGCATGCTTACCTGCACCGACTGGTGCACAATGACACCCAGGTCTCGTTGCACTTCCCCTTCTCCCAATCTATTGCCATTCAGATAATAATCTGCCTTCCTGTGTTTGACAACAAAGTGGACAACCTCGCATTTATCCACGTTATATTGCATCTGCCATGTTTCTGCCCAATCACCCAACCTGTCCAAATCATACTGGAGATTCTCGGCATCCTCCTCTAGTTCCCTCGTCTAGATCATGAATGTATATTGTCAATAGCTGCGGTCCTAGCACCGATCCCTGTGGTACCCCACTAGTAACTGCCTGCCACTCGGAAAAAGACCGGTTTATTCCAACACTTTGCTTTCTGTCTGGCAACCAGTTCTCTATCCAAGTCAATACCTTGCCCCCAATCCCATGTGCCTTAACTTTGCACGCTAATCTCTTATGCGGGACCTTATCGAAAGCCTTTTGAAAGTCCATATACAGCACATCCACTGGTTCTCCCTTATCTATTTTACCAGTTACATCCTCAAAAATTCCAGTAGTTTAGTCAAACACAATTTACCTTTTGTAATTCCTTGTTGGCTTTGTCCAATCCAGTCATTGTTTTCCAACTGCTCTGCTATGACAGCTTTTATAATAGACTCTAGCATTTTCCCCACTACCGATGTCAGGCTTACCGGCCTATAATTCCCCATTTTATCTCTACCACCTTTTCTGAATAGTGGAGTAACATTAGCTGCCCTCCAATCGATAGGTACTGTTCCAGAGTCTATCGAATTTTGCAAGACGACCAACAATTTAGCCACTACTTCTAGGGCCACTTCCTTAAGTACCCTAGGATGTAGATTATCAGGCCCTGGGGATTTATCGGCCTTCCATCCTGTCAAATTCCCTAACACCATTTCCCTACAAATACTGATTTCTTTCAGTTCCTCCCTCGCATTAGCCCCTATGTTCCCCGACATCTCTGGGAGGTTATTTGTGTCCTCCTTTGTGAAGATAGAACCAAAGTGTATAGTAATTGGTCTGCCATTTATTTGATCTCCATTATAAATTTCCCTGTTTCTGACTGCAAGGGACCTACGCTTGACTTCACCAAACTTTTTCTCTTCACATATCTATAAAAGCTTTTACAGTCAGTTTTTATGTTCACTGCAAGCTTGCTCTAAAACTTTATTTTCCCCCTCTTAATTAATCCCTTTGTCCTCCTTTGTTGCAACCTAAACTGCTCCCAATCCTCAGATCTCCTGCTTTTTCTGGCCAAATTATATGTCCTCCCCTTAGATCTTATGCTATCCCTAATTTCCATTGTTAGCCACGGTTGAGTCACCTTTTTGTTTTATTTTTACGCCAAACTGTAATGAACAAATTCTGTAGTACATCCATGCGATCTTTGAATGTTTGCCATTGCCAATCCACCGTTAACCCTTTGAGTGACATTCCCCAATCATTCCTACCCAACTCGCACCTCATACCATCATAGTTTCCTTTATTTAAATTCATGAACCTAGTCTCTGTGTCAGCTACTTCACTCTCCATCTTAATGAAGAATTCTATCATATTATGATCGCTCCGACCCAAGGGGACTCGAACAACAAGATTGCTAATGAATCATTTCTCATTACATAATACCCAGTCTTAGATGGCCTCATCTCTGGTTGGTTCTCCGATATGTTGGTCCAGGAAACCATCCCATATGCACTCTAGGAATTCCTCCTCCAAAGTATTTTTACAAAATTGGTTAGCCCAATCTATATGTAGATTAAAGACACCCATGTAAACTGCTGTGCCCTTATTTCACGCTTCAATATTTTCCCTTTTAATGACATCCACATCCTCCGCATTACTGTTTGGGGGTCTATATACCACTCCCACTAACGTTTTCTGCCCCTTGGTATTTCTCAGTTCTACCCATACAGAATCCACATCATCAGAGCTAATATCCTTCCTTACAATTGTGTTAATCCCCACTTTAACCAGCAATGCTTCCCCACCTCCTTTTCCTTTTTACCTATCTTTCCTGAATATTGTATACCCCTGGATGTTGAGTTTCCAGCCTTGGTCATCCTGCAGCCATGTTTCCGTTATCCCAATCATATCATATTCGTTTACTTCTATTTGCACAGCTAATTCATCCATCTTATTATGAAAGCTCCTCGCATTAAGACACAAAGCCTTTGGGCTTATTTATTTAACTCTCTTAGACCTTTTAGAATTGTTATTTACTGCGGCCATGTTTGATCTAAACCCTTGATTTCTTTAACTGCCACCTTTGTTTTTCTCCTTCCTGTCTTATGCTTCTATCCTTGTTTCCCTTTCCTCTGTCTCCCTGCTCAGGTTCCCATACCCCTGCCAATTAAGTTTAAACCCGCCCCCAGAGCACTTGCAAACACTTCCCCTAGGACATCGGTCCCGGTCCTGCCCAGGTGCAAACCATCCGGTTTGTACTGGTCCCACCTCCCCAGAACCGGTTCCAATGTCGGAGGAATTTGAACCACTCCCCACTTCGCCATTCCTCTAGCCACGTATTGAGCTGAAATATCCTTCTATTTCTACTCTGACTAGCACGTGGCACTGATAGCAATCCTGAGATTACTACCTTTGAGGTCCTATTTTTTAATTTACCTCCTAACTCCCTATATTCCGCTTTTAGGACCTCATCCCGTTTTTTACCTATATCGTTGGTGCCTATATGCACCACGACAACTGCCTGTTCACACTCCCCTCCAAAATGTTCCACAGCCCTTCTGAGACATCCTTGAGCCTTGCACCAGGGAGGCAACACACCACCCTGTTGTCTCATTTGCGGCCGCAGAAATGCCTATCTATTCCCTTTACAATAGAATCCCCGATTACTTTAATTCTAACCTGCTTTTTCCTCCCGTGCTTTGCAGCAGAGCCACCCCTGGTGCCAGGAAGTTGGCTGCTGCTGCTTTCCTCTAAAAAGCCATCCCCCGCAACATAACTCAAAGTGGTGTATCTGTTTGAGAGGGGGATGTTCACAGGGGACCCCTGCACTACCTGTCTGCGCATAGTACTCTGCCTGTTGGTCACCCATTCGCTTTCTTCCTGTCCATCCTCTACCTGCGGTGCATCCAGCTCTGTAACTGTGCTATTCATGATGTCCCAAGCATTGCGAACGCTCCAGTATGGATTCAATCGCAACTCCAGTGCCGCAATGCGGTCTGTCAGTAGTTGCAGCTGGATGCACTTCCTGCACATGTAGCTGTCAGGGACACAGGAAGTGTCCCTGAGTTCCGACATATCGCAGGAGGAGCATACCTCATGACCGGGCTGTCCTGCCATGAATTACCCTTTAATTAATTGAATTTGAATTAAATCAATCAATCCCACTCATTACTCTACAGTTAAATGATTTACCAACAGTCGGCTTATCTGAGGAAGGACGGTCTTGCCATGGAAGGAGTGCAGCGAAAATTCACCAGGCTGATACCTCGGATCGCAGGATTGACATATGAGGAGAGTTTGTGTCGATTGGGCTTATACTCACTTGAGTTTAGAAGATTGAGAGGGGATCTCATCGAAACCTATAAAATTCTGTCAGGCCTGGACAGGCTAGATGCTGGAAGGATGTTTCCGATGGCCGAGGAGTCCAAGCCAGGGGTCATGGTCTAAGGATAAGGGGTAAGCCATTTAGGACTGAAATGAGGAGGATTTTCTTCACCCAGAGAGTGGTGAACCTGTCGAATTCTCTGCCACAGAGGGCGGTGGAGGTTGGTTCATTAAGTATAGTCAAGAAGGAGTTGGATATATTTCTTAAGGATAAAGGGATCAAGGGATATGGGGAGAAGGCAGGGACAGGGTACTGAATTTGGATGATCACCCATGGTCTCATTGAATGGCGGAGAAGGCACTAAGTGCCGAATGGCCTACTCCTGCTCCTATCTTCTATGTTTCTATGTTTCTATGTTTTGCCCTGATAATCATCCCCCTCAACAATATCCAAAGCGGTATATCTGTTTGAGAGGGGGATGACCACAGGGGACTCCTGCACTACTTGCCTGCGCCTACTACTCTGCCTGGTGGTCACCCATTCCCTTTCTGCCTGTGCAGCCTTTACCTGCGGTGTGACCAACTGATTAAACATGCTATCCACGGCATTATCAGCATCGCGAATGCATCAGTATGTATCCATTCGCAGCTCCAGCGCCGCAATGCAGTCTGCCAGTAGCTGCTGCTGGATACACTTCCTGCACACTTGGTCATCAGGGACACAGGAAGTGTCCCTGATTTCCTACATGGCACCGGAGGAGCATACAACGGGGGCGAGCTCTCCTGCCATGACTTACCCTTTAAATAATTTGAATTAAATTAAATCAAATCAATACCACCAATTACACTATAATTAAATGTTATACTCAATGGCCCTTGTTTACCAACAGACCCCGCTACACCACAGAGAGGTTAGAAACTATAAACCACAGAGTTTATTTTTGGAAAAAAGGAGAAAGAGAGAAATGCTCACCAACCAATAACTTACGTGCTTTCTGGTGATGTCACACTTCGATTAAATTTTAATTCTCTCTCTGCGGCTCTGAGATTGTAGAGCCTACCTGTTGCCACCTCTTAAATTGCCGCCGCTCCAACAAGGTCCACCGCCACTGTGGGGCATACCTGCTGCTGCTGCCTCAGTTTTAAGTTAGTTCCGCCACCGCCGCTGCTTCACCCAGGTCCACCGCCACTGTGGTCACAATCCTGACTTAGAAATATATCACCAATCCTTCAACATTGCTGGGTCAAAATCCTGGAACTCCCTACCGAACAACACTGTGAGGGTGCCTTCACCACACAGAAGGCAACGTTTCGAGAGGGCGCTCGCCACCACCTTCTCAAGGGCATTTAGGGATGGGCAATAAATGCTGGCCTTGCCAGCGTCTCCCACATCCCAGAAACGAATTAAAAGAAGAAGATTAAGAAGGATGAAACAAGAACTGAGACTTTATAAATATCAGGAAAGAAAGAACAGGCTGGTGTTCCTTTCTATGGGAAAGTGCAGGCTGAGGGATGATTAGATAGATATCTTAAAATTATGGAGGCGTTTGATATTTCAACAGAATGAGCAGATCCGCGTCGGGCAGGGTTCAGATCATCATGCCTAAATCCCACTGGACTCCGAGATCAATGCCACAACCAATCAGATATCGCAGCTGGAAATATATCTCTTTTACAAAAGATGCAGATACAGAGTGATCAATCATACAATCATAGCATTGTTAGAGCATAGAACGAGGCCATTCCGCCCTTCCAGCCCGTGGCAGCTCTCTGCAAGAGCTCTTCAGCCAGCCCCACTCTCCCGCCCTTTCCCCATAGCCCGTCAATTTTTGTTCCTTCTGTTACTTATCAAAATCTCTTTTGAAAACCACGATTGAATCTGCCTGCACCACCATTTCAGGCAGTATTTTCCAGATCCTAAACACTTACTGCATAAAAATGTTTGTCCTCATGTCGCCTTTGTTCTTCTGCCAATCTCCTTAAATCTCTTTCCTCTGGTATTTGACACTTCTGCTAATGGCAACAGTTGCTCTGGATCAACTCTCTCCAGATTCCTCATGATTTTGAAAAGGTTCAGGACTGGCACGATCCGTATTAACAGCACACCCCTTTTAAACAGACACAGAATGATCCGGGACTGACAGAACATCCCTTTTAAACAGACACAGAATGATTCGGGACAGAGAGCACATCCCTTTTAAACAGACAGAGAATGTTCCGGGACCCATAGCACAAACCTTTTAAACAGACACAGAATGATCCAGAAATTTCTGAATTCCCCTTTTAAACAGACACAGAATGATCCGGGACTGACAGCACATCCATTTAAATAGACACAGAATAATTTGGGACTGACAGCTCATCCCTTGTAAAGAGATAACGGATGCCCTAAGACTGACAGCACTCCCCTTTTAAACAGACACAGAATAATTCACTTTTTACTGTGACAAGGAAGTCGTTTGCATCTTTCAATCCAAAAAAACTATTAGCTGGGATCTTCCTGCATTTAATGAATCACAAACAGCCTTCAGTTGTCAATCAAGAGACAGACCTGCTAACATGCACTGTGCTCATTAACCCACCAGGGCGCACACTCGACATTACTAACTCTGCAGACCTGCTAACATGCAGCATGCACATTCAACCTCCAGGTGGAGCACACACTTTTAAAGTATAATTATATATTTGGCGATTTTTTTTAAACAACGTTATTATATGCCCCTAAGACCCTGGTCTAGCAAAAGTCTTTCGATTTCAGATATATAATTATTAATTGATCTAACGTCAACTGTCTTTTGTGGGAGTGTGTTTCACACTTTGACCTCCCTTTGTACTAAGAAATGTTTCGTAATTTCTCTCCTGGCTTGCCTGGCTCCAATTTTAAAGTTAAGTCCTCTTGACATGTGTCGCCACATTATAGAAAGGATGTGATTGCATCGACTGTAGCAATTCCTTTCAAAATTCTATAATTCAAAAACTGCCCACATGGCAGACTGGTAAGACAGGTCCATGGGATCCAAGAGAAAGTGCCTAGCAGGATCCAAAATTGGCTCATTGGCAAGCAGCAAAGGGTAATGGTTGATGGGTGTTTTTGTGACTGGAAGGTTGTTCCTGTTGGGTTCAGCAGGGCTCAGTACTCGCCCGCTTGCTTTTTGTGGTATACTTCAGTGACTTAGACTTCAGTGTCGGTGGCATGATTAAGACATTTGCAGATGTTATAAAAAATGGCCATGTGGTTGATATTGAGGAAAAAAGTAGTAGACTGCAGTATGATGACAAAAAACTGGTCAGGTGGGCAAAAAGCGGCAAATGGAATTCATTCCGTAGAATTGCGCAGTAATGCATTTGGAGAGGGCGAATAGGCAAAGGAATACACAATAAATGGTAGGATCTTGAGAAGTGAAGAAGAACAGAGGGACATTGGAGTGCATGTCAACTGATCCATTAAGGTAGCAGAACAGATAGGTAATGTGGTTAAGAAGGAAATAGAAGAAGACTGTGGATGCTGGAATCTGAAATAAAAACGGAAAATGCTGTTAATATTCAGCAGGTCATTGTTTCAAATTGCCTGCGGAATATTTCCAGAATTTCTGTTATTATTAATCGTTAAGATGTCCTAGGGGATACTTTCCTTTATTTCCCAGGGTATAGAATACAAGAACAGGGAAGTTATGCTTGAAATGTATGAAACGTGATTTGGGCCACAGCTAGAGTACTGCGCACAATTTTAGTCACCACAATACATAATGATGTGATTGCACCAGAGAGGGTACAGTGGAGGTTTACAAGTATGTTGCCACGACTGGAGAATGTTCGCTATGAGGAAAGATTAGATAGGGTGAGATTGTTTTCTTGGAACAAAGGAGGCTGAGGGGAGACAATATTGAGGCGTATAACATTATGAGGGGACAAGATAGAGTGGATAGGAAGGAGCTAATTTCCTTCACAGAGATGTCAATGATCAGTGGGCGTAGATTTAAAGTAGCTGGTAAAAGGATTAGAGAAGAGTTGAGGAGAACCTTTCTCCCAAAGAGTGCTGGGGGTCTAGAACTCACTACCCATCACATTAGAAGAAAGTTCTTGGAGATATATTTGAAGTGTTGCAACCTACCGGGTAACGAACCCAGAGCTGGAAAGTGGGAAAAGGCAAAACAGCTGTTTTTGGTCTGGCAAAGACAAGAAGGGCCGAATTGCCTCCTTCTATTTTGTAAACTTCTGCAATTCTATTATTCTATGAACTCAACTCTTCCCCTTCAATATTCCAGGGAATATAAGCCACGTTTATGTAATCTCTTCTCATAGTCTAACCCTTGGATCCCTGATGAATCTACACTGCACTCCCTCCAAGGTCAATATACCCTTTCTGTGGAGCAGTGCACAGAACTGTACACACTGACCTAAGCAGGCCTCTGTATAGCAGTCAGAAATCTTCCTTCCATTTGTATTGTGCAGGGCAATTGTCTGGTATTTCACACCGGTCATTCCACGATTGAAGCACTGCTATTGTGCAGCTGTGGTTCCCGAGTGGTTATGGGGTTGGACCTGAAATCCAATGGCCTTTCCATCCTCGCAGCGATTCTGCTTCAAACTCTTCATTTTATTACATCGGCTCCCTGTAGGAATCACTTGACCCGAAACTGATCAGAATTCCCTCCAGTGCACTTCAGTACACTGATTAATGGAAAGCTGTTGTTCCAATGGGAAGAACTCATAATTTAGCGGCATCAATTTGTGGAATTTTTGGAAAATATTTGAAAAGAGCAGTGAGAAATATACAGACAGAACAGCACGAAAAATAATCCATTTAATGAAGAGCCCTGCAATGTTTGGAAGGAAATGAGTGGAAACACAATTTAGTTTTATAAAGCTGAACAAGAATTAAAAAGAGTGTAAAACGACTGCGGCTGGACTCGTAACTGTACTCTTCTGATAATATCATGATTTATCAGAGGCCACTTGAATGCAAGACAAGCTAATCATAATAATGAGTGATTAATCACCATGTCTGCATTCATTTCAGTAATAACAGAAAAAGCTGGAAAAATTCAGCTGGGCAGGCAGCATCGACGAGCAGGAAGCAGATTCAACATTTCGGGTCGAACCCTTCATCAGAACTGGAAAAGGTTAGGGAAGAGAGATTTTTAAGCAGGGGTGGGAGGAGGTGAGGAAAGAACAATGGGAAGGTCTAAGATAGGATGGAAGGCAGGAGAGATTGACTGACAAAAGGGATGATGGTGCAAGTCAAAAGCAGAGGTAATGGGACATGTTAACAAAGAACAGATGGCTCCAGACGAGGTGTGAATGATTATGGCAGCAACATTATCAGCTACCATGTGAGGAAACATGAGAACAAATTAAAAAATATAAAGAAATACAGGGGCCAAATTATAGCCTGTAATTGTTCAACTCGATGTTAAGTCCAGAAGGCTGTAAAGTGCTGAATAGAAAGATGTGGTGCTGAACCTCGAGCGTACGTTGAACTTCATTGCCACAGGGTAACATGCCAAAGAAGGAGAAATCAGATTGGGAGGGGAGCGGAGATTATAGTGACAGGCGATCGGAAGCTCGGAGTCACGCTTGCGCACTGAACGGAGGTTTAGAATGGGAATACACATTAAATGGTAGGACACTGAGTAGTGTAGAGGAACAAAGGGGCCTTGGAGGGCATGTTCACAGATCCCTGAAGGCGGCAGGCCAGGTAGATAATGATACGATAGCAAAATACTGCAGATGCTGGACATGCGAAATAACAACAGAAAATGCTGGAAAAGTTCAGCAGGCCAGGCAACCTGCGTGGAGAGAAAATAGAGTCAATGTTTCGGATCAATCCCTTTGACAAGACTGAAGGCCAGGCTGGGAGAGAACAAAAGATAAGTGAAGAGACGTTTTGAGTTATTCAAAACGAGACGAGATGGTGAGAGGTCTAATGGAGACAAAAGGCGGCTCTGGATTAGGTGTGAAATGCGCTGGCATAATGGGAGACAGCTGGCATGTGGGAGAGAAAAAAGGGGGGTAAAGGGTCAAAACAAAGGTGTGTATAAAAAATATGTAAAGATGTAATAGGGGCCGATGTTATGATCTGAAATGGTTGAACTCGATATTGAGTCCGGAAGGCTGTATAGTGCCTAATCGGAAGGCCAGGTAGGTAAGTTGGCTAAGAAGACATAGGGAATGCTCGACTTTATTAGCCGTGGCATAGAATACAAGAGCAGGGAGGTTATGCTTCAACTGTATAAAACGCCAGTTAGGCCTCAGCTAGAGTATTGCATGCAGTTCTGGTCACCACATTACAGGAAAGATGTGATTGCAATAGAGAGGGTACAGAGAAGATTTCCAAGGATTTTGCAGGGAGCAAAGAATCTTAGTTATGAGGAAAGACTGGAAAGGTTGGGTCTGTTTTCATTGGAACAGAGAAGGCTGAGGGGAGACCGTATTGATGTGTATAAAATTATGCGGGGCCTAGATAAAGTGGATAGAAAGGATCTATTTCCCTTAACAGCGGGGTCAAAAACCAGGGGGCACAGATTTAAAAAAATTGATGGAAGATTCAGCGGGGATTTGAGGGGAAATTTCTTCACCCAGAGGATTGTGGGGCGTTGAACTCATTGCTTGAAAAGGTGGTAGTTGCAGGATCCCTAGCCACGTTTAGAAAGCACTTGGCTGTGCACTTGGGATGCTCTAACCTGCAGGGCTAAAGACCAAGAGCTGAGAAGTGGGATGAGGCTTCATAGTTCTTTGTTCACCGGTGCGGACACGATGGGCTGAAATGGCCTCATTCCATGCTGTAACTTTCTATGGTTCTATGATTCTATTAGTCTAGGTGTTCCACAAAACAGTCACCCAATCTGCTTTGATCTCAAATGTAGAGGCGACCCCATCGTGAGCAGCGAATACAGCAAGTAAATTCTAAGAAGCACAGGTAAATCGCTGATTCAACTGGAAGGAGTGTTTTGGGCCCAGGACGGCGGGAAGGGAGGAGGTAAAATGGCCAGGGTTGCATCTCCTGTGCTTTCATGGGAAGGTGCCAGGCGAAGGGGTAGGGGTGTTGGGCGTGATAGAGGAGTGGACCCTTCGGAATTCTTAAACGGGGGGAGGGCAAGATGTTTTTGTTGGTGGGATAATGCTGAAGGTGGCGGAATTTCAAAGGTGATCCATTGAAAGTGGATGCTGGTGGGGGGAAAGGTGAAGACAAGGGGAAACTTATCATGCTTCTGGGAGGGAGGGCAAGAGGTGAGAGCAGCAGCGTGGGAAGTGGAACGGACATGGTCGAGGGCCGTGTCAACCAAGGTAGAGGGGCGTCCTCGTTTGTGGAAAAAGTAAGCAATAGCGTGGACATTTTTAGAACAGATGTGACCGAAACAGAGAAACTGGCAGAATGGAATACAGTCATTACAAGTGGTGCGGTGTGAGGAAGTCTAGCCCCGCTAGCTGTGGGAGTTATGGTGCAGTGAACATTTACAGGAATGATACCAGAAATGCGAAGGTAAACTTATCAGGAAAGGATTAACAGGCTAGGTGTCTTTTCACTTGAAAAAAGAAGGCAGAGGAGCCACCCAATAGAGATGTTTAAAATTATGAAAGGTTTTCACAGAGTGGATACAGAGAGAATGTTTCCACTTCTGGGGAACAGCATAACTAGAGGACATCATTATAAGATAGTCACCAAGAAATCCAATATGAAATTCAGGAGAAACTTCTTTACCCAAAGAGTGGTGAAAATGTCGAAATCGCTGCCACAGGGAGCGGTTGAAGTAAACAGTATAGATGCATGTAAGGGGACGCTAGACAAGCACATGAGGGAGACGGGAACAGAGGGTTATTCAGATAGATTTAGAAGAGGAAAGACGGGAGGAGGCTCGTGTGGAGCATAAACGCCGGCCTGGACTGGTTAGTTTGTTTTTGTTCGCTATTGGCATAATGAGTGATTAAACCCCAGGATTGTATTTATTTCAATTCTATTCTTTGCACTTCAAACCAGTCAGCGGCTGAGAACCATTCACTGATTTTAAAACGAGAAGTCCCGACGGATCTGGAAGTGTTTATTTAATGCTGGAAACATTCCACAGCTCAGAACTCAGGATTTGCGTATGGGGATTGAATCTGTGATTTTGGCATTTTTATCATTAAGCTCTAACCAACTGAGCTAACTTGAAAAGATGTTAATTTCATGTTTTTTTGTCAGCTCAGTCACTTTTTCTCAGAAGACTATAACAGAATGGTTCTTCTTCTTAGGCAGCGCCTCGAAATCGAGGATGAATTGTTTCCACATTAAAAAAGATTTCTCAGGTGACTGATGAGTCCAATGCGGGACCTACAGTCTCTGGCACAAGTGGGGCAGACGGAGGTTGAAGGGGCGGATTGGTGGGGTGCTTGAGTTGACGTGTGCTCCTTGCGCTGGTTGTGCTTGGCTTCTGCTTGCTCCCAGCGAAGGGACTCGAGGTTTTCAGAATGGATAAAGCACAGAAGGAGCCCATACGGCCCGTCGAGCCGTGATTGCCCTCTGCAAGAGCACTTCAGCACATCCCACTCACCCGCCCTTACCCTGCAGCCCTGCAATTTTTCTTCCTTCAGGTAGGTGACAATTCCCTTTTGAAAGCCACTATTGAATCAGCCTTCTCCACCCCTTCCGGCAGTGCATTCCAGATTCTAACCACAACATTTCTATTTCTTACAACAAATGGGGAGATTGCAGTAAAATAAAAATCAAAATGCAGCAGATGCTGAGTCTGGAATTGTTCATTAAATGTTGGAAACACTCCGCAGGTCAGGGAACATGTGCTCTCGGCAGATCTGATCTTTTTCAGCTTTGCAACAAAATGTTGCAGGTTGCGTGTGAATTTCCTACCAAACCTTTTAAGCTGCTCAAAAATAATAACAATAAGGAACCACCCTCTCGAGCAAAAAATATAAATGGCCCGTACGGGGCAGAAAGCCGGAAACTATAGACCAGTGAGCCTAACATCTGTCGTTGGGCATTTGGAAAATCATAATTCAGTCAAGCAGAGTGAGCTTGTTTTTATGAAAGGGAAATCATGTTTAACAACTTTGATGGAGTTCTTTGAGGATATAACGATAAGGGTTGACAATGGTGATCCTGTGGATGAGGTGTATTTGTTTTGCTAGAAAGCATTCGATCAGGATCCACATAAAAGTTTACTGCATATGATAAGAGCTCGCAGAGTTGGGGCTAATATATTAGCATGGATAGAGAATTGGCTAACTAACAGAAAGCAGAGAGTCGGGATAAATGAGTCATTTTCCAGTTGATAAAAGTTAACTAGTCGGGTGCCACAGTGATCGACGCTGGGACCTCAACTATTTACAATCTACATTAATTACTTGGATGAAGGGACCGAGTGTAATGTAGCCAAGTTTGCGGATGGGTGGTGAAGGATCCAGCTTGTTCCCAATGAATTCTGGGATATCTGACTGTTAAACTGAAAAGTCCAGCTTGTTCCCAATGAATTCTGCGATACATAACTATGTTAGCTGGTAAAGACAGAGATGAGTTTTCAGAACAGTGACTGACAACATGCAGCTGGGAACAGATAGGAATGCAGCAAGGTCCAATATCAAACATCAAAGAAACATAGAGTGATAAGGGCATGGGAATGTGTGTTCACAGCCCCTCAAGTAGAGAAGTGTCTAAACACTGACTGTGTTCTCAGGAGATAAGAATACAATTAACAATAAATAGTATAAGTTCAGAACACATGAATCATTGAGGCCTTGCAATTACCCGGCCTGATCTACAGTAAAACAAAAGACATGTTTTCTCAAACTACAAACACAGCCTACAACGGGGAAGAGAGGAATGCAGGGAGTAGAATTACAATCCACATCAGTGGCTAACATGGTCCAAATCTACCTGAGATCAAGGGGATGGGTTCGACAGTTGAAGGTTGGACACGACAGTTGAGTGACTAACCACATAAAGTAATAAAGAGCAACTGTTTTGACACTGTTGGTACGTATACACCCGTGCTGTAGTAAGTGGGCGTTGCTTATAGAGTCATAGAGTTTTACAGCACAGAAAGAGGCCCTTCGGCCCATCGTGTCCGCGCCGCCCATCCACCCCTGTCCTGGGTTCCTGCCTCTACCACCCTTTCAGGCAGTGAGTTCCAGATTCCAACCACCCTCTGAGTGAAAAAGTTCCTCCTCAAATCCCCTCTAAATCTCCTGCCCCTTATCCTGAATCTATGCCCCCTTGTTATTGACCCCGCTACTAAGGGGAAAAGTTCCTCTTTATCTACCCTATCTATGCCCCTCATCATTTTGTACACCTCAATCAGGTCCCCCCTCAGCCTTCTTTGCTCCAAGGAAAACAACCCCAGCCTGTTTAGTCTTTCTTCATAGCTGAGGCGCTCCATCCCAGGTAACATCCTGGTGAATCTTCTCTGCACCCTCTCCAAAGCAATCACATCCTTCCTATAGTGAGGCGACCAGAACTGCACACAGTACTCCAGCTGTGGCCTCACCAGCGTTTTGTACAGCTCCATCATAACCTCCCTGCTCTTATATTCTATGCCTCGGCTAATGAAGGCAAGTATCCCATATGCCTTTTTAACCACCTTATCTACCTGTTCCGCTGCCTTCAGAGATCTATGTACATGTACACCAAGGTCCCTCTGACCCTCTGTACTTCCTAGGGTCCTACCACTCATTGTGTATTCCCTTGCCTTATTTGCCGTCCAAAATGCATCATGTCGCACTTTTCAGAGTTAAATTCCATTTGCCACTTTTCCGCCCATCTGACCAACCCGTTTATATCGTCCTGTAGCCTGAGGCTTTCCTCCTCGCAATTTACCACCACACCAATTTTCGTGTCATCTGCGAACTTACTGATCATACCTTTTACATTCTCATCCAAATCATTTATGTAGATCACAAACATCAAGGGACCCAGCACCGATCCCTGAGGTATCCCACTGGATACAGGCTTCCAGTCACAAAAGCATCCTTCGACCATCACCCTCTGCCTCCTGCCACTCAGCCAGTTTAGGATCCAATGCGCCAAGGCACCCTGGGTCCCATAATCCCAGTTATAGAGTTGTATAACTTGAATGAACCACTGATAATCCCCTATGAGTGCACCTCTTGTTTGAGGAAGCAGGGTGACTCTCCTGTGTTAACAAGCTTCTCTCCGCTGTTTTAATAAATTTTGTACTTGTCCTCAATTCTGTCTGCGTCTAGAATTTCTCCAAATTCGAATCGAGCAGTTTGTGTCAGAAGTGGGATGCTGCATGTAAGAGGACCATAGGAGTTAAAATACACTGGGAGTGACGGTTAAGGCGGGTCCGCGTCGTGTCCTAAGCAGAGAAGCCAGAGGAAGACATTTAGGAGGAACATGGACTCGTTCGTCACTGGTAGGGCTAAACCATGTATGGTCAGTCAGTATTAAATTACACTTATAGTAAAATTATTCCTCATGGATACCGCGGACTGACGGAATTGATTAAGCATAAGTGTATTACTCTGGTTTAGAGTATAAGGTGATTTGTTTGTGCTGATAAAGTATAAGATGGATTATAATAATATACGCAACAATTGTGTAATAGATCCGAACTCGAAAGTAGCTTCCTGATCAGCTGCTTCTCTTGAGGATGGATAAACCCCATGGGGAGTGGGGAGTGCCCGTGAATTGATAATTGACGGGATGTTTAATCAAAGGAGACCAAGTCCCCTTTGAGAAAAAAATGATAAACTTTATTCTGGAAAGTCTCACTCAAAAAAAACCACAACGGGTTAAGAGAGAAACATAGCCAGGTGGTTAAGCATGAAGTGCAGGGGAGAGAGGGAGAGATAGAGAAGGATAAAGATCTAATTTGCAGGCTAACCAGTTTGGAAACTCAGCAAAGGAAGGAAAAAAATCAGGGATTTGGAAAGCCAGGAAAAGCTGCTGAGGCACCGATGTAAAAAGAAAAAAAAGGAGAAACAAAGCTTTACCGACATGGAAGTTATTAACGTCTGTGCCAAGGCAATTAAATACCAGATTTGCTGAGTGAAAGGAACCTTAAAGAACAAAGTGCAGGAATTTCAGTTTGTGTGAAAGTGTGTGTTAAAGTGTGAAAGTTTTCCTGACTATGAATGTTGAAGAAGTTAGGGTATTTCTTTTGTCTGAAAAGTCTGTCTTTAAAAGAAAGGTTCTGTCATGTTTGTTTAGCTCCACCCACTTCTCTTTATTAAAAGCGTTTAAATCTTTAGTCTCGTCTTGGATTTTGGAAGTTTTAAGAATGTGCGAATAAGATTGTGCCCCCAGAATTGAAAAAAACGACTACAATTTAAGTTAAGCTGGTGTGTAAAAACTGAGAAGAACAAAAAGTTTGTTTAACAAAACATTAAATTTCAGATTAAGATTTAACCTTGGAGTCGCGGTTGCTATGGTGAAATCTTCCAAAGCATTTTGATTTGATTTGCTTAAATGAGAAAAATAATTTATGTTTTTAGAGTATTTTGGAAAGGCGTCTGAAGAAAGGACAATAAGAATTATGACGTAATTTACTGTTTTCTGCAAGAATGTGCTGTTTTGTTTCGTTTTATCTGTTCATTGTTTTACAAAAGATAAGCTTTAGCCTTGAAGTTACTGTTGCCAATGTGCCTGGAAGAAAATGAATTTGAATGTTTACAAGGCATGAGTGATTGTTTCATTGTTAATGTGGCTTCTTTCTTTCTTTGCCAAGTGGTACTGGTTAGTTTAAAAAAATTGATCTGCATTAAATTGGAGTTATGAATTTAATTAATATATTAAAACCAGACCTTCATTGTGGCCACGGTGAAATTCTGGTTAGTGTAAGTTTGTGTAGACCGCATTGGAGGGGTCAGGCATGTACAAGGGCTACTTAGTTATTGCTGGAACTTTATCCCAGAGTATTCAGAAATGGCCCAGCCTATACAGGATTTGATCCAATGGGGGAATCCATCCCAGGAGTTGGTGGACTGGGGCACCGATCGTGAAACAGCATTTGTAAAGTTAAACAAGCCCTCATAAGGGCTGCTGCCCTCGGATTACCAGACCAGAATAGGCCATTCCACATCTAAAGCTACCACAGAAGGATCATTGTAATACTGTAGTAACCCAGGTGCAGAGGGATAGACAAAGGCCGGTAGTATACCACTCCACTAAGCAGCAGCCTGTAGCTGCAGGATTGTCCAGATGCATTGCTGCACCCATCCCTGCTAGAGACGGGGACTATCTTCCACTGCAGAATATTCTATCGATTAGCTTAAATCCAGAGGTAAATAATACGGCACTGGCATTTCCCAAAATAAAAGCAAATTCAAGTGCGAGACCCCTATATTTGTTTTGAATCCAAATCGTATCGCAGTTCACACAGCTCTGCACTTAAAGGTTAAAAGTTTGTTTCTCTTTTCTTTACTGCTATGTTGCTGCTGGGAGCATACAATAATTAACCAGCTAAACAAAATCACCTGCTAAATCTAAGCCAACCCAATAAAAAAAAATTAAATAAATCAGTTGCTATCCTCTCACTGCTCTTTCAAAGCACAATGAAATTTCATAATACGTCTACTTGAACTGTGGAGGTGAAGGGAAATCACCTGGCACTACAATTAGATTATAGATTCCCAAACTTATGTTCTATTGGAAAGAGTATTTTGAGTTACATAACATGGGAGTGAAGCACCGGTGATTTCAAGTCTGTCACTCGTGGTGGGAGTAATATAAGGTGATGAATCATGAGCGTCACATAAGCATTTTGACTTAATTACAATTTTCCTATCGCAGTGTCCATACCAAAGCAATCCGTAAACCCGACGCCAATGTTAGTGCGGAAATGTTTGTGGGATGGTCTGAACTTGTTGACCTGTCCTAATCTTTACAGAGCAACGATACAAAGCATCAGTTTGTGGTGCAGAGCTGGCCCATTGCATAAGTCTGTTGAATCTAGCGGAACAATCATTAAGTGTTATCCTCTGACCTCGTTTATTTTTGACTGGTGCACAATTTTGTGGCACAGCACCATGTGAGGGAGAAATGGAGGATAAGCTCAGAGAGCGCTTATCTATGGTTAGTTGCAAACTGATGAACCATAACCAGTAGAATGGAAGCTCTTGCCTCCCGTCACCAGTTCCCTAGTCTGATAAAGAACATCTCGAATTAATACAATCAGGGAAGTAATGCTGATAAACTGCAGCGAAGCAATAGTTAGGTCCAACGATATACTGTCACTCAAACACCAGCAATTTCACTGCTTCTGGAATTTTCATTAGGCAAAGCAGCCGTTCTTTTGTAGCAAAACGCTAAAAATGCAGGTGGTGTAGATATTCACGGAGCAGTGCCAACTCTCACGGTCTTGCAATAATCAGGAAAATCTTGCAGTTGCAGAGGCCATTACAAAGGCTTATTTAGCTTGTGAACTTTGCTCAATTCCGTCTTTGTTCACTGTCCATGTTACCTCTGTGTTCGTGTTTCGTTAAAGTGTGAAAACACAACTGTCTTTTCGATGGGAGATTTTATTTTTAAATTTGCGTGAAGTGACGCAATTGCGTGTGTCTGATAATGTTTTGATCCACCTTCTTAGAAGCCTGCAAAGGAGTTAACCCTTTCCACTGACAGCTGTTTAAGTTCACAGAGCAACAAATTTAGTATGAAGTATAAAGATATTGGACATTATTAAATTTAAGTTTCTTAATTTTTGGTTAATATTTCCCCACAGTGATAGAAGGAAAATTATGGTTTGATAAATTAACGCCTTGGGCTCTAAGCAGAGTCACAATTGGTTATTTTCTTTCTTTTGTTATATGGAAGTTATCTTGTAAACTAATTGCTGCACTTCTGTCTCTAATGTTAAAACACTGTGTAAGCCACGTAGCCTGAGAATCACTTGTTTCTGAAATTGGAAATGGAAGATAAATTGATAAACTGTACTGCTGGTTGGACTTTGGGATAATTGTGAAATGACAAAATGGACTCAGGCACTATATTTGGTTACTTTTGGAAAATAAAAGATTCTCTACAATAATGATGAATAAAAAAGTGTTAATAACTTGGACCAAGAGAAAATGTTTGATCTATGTTTTCAATCCTAAATATTGTAATGGACAGTAATGTTACTCCAGGACTCATGAATGAGATATGAATGGGAATTGAAGGAAAGTGATAGAGGGTTAAAATTGAAATAAGGGAATTACACTACTGAATGGGTATTTTAAAAATTTGGTATTGAAAGTCAGGAAAGTGTAGTAAAGAATAGTAAATTGATAGCTTTGTCTTGGTGATATTTGTGTCCCTGCCTATAATGAACTTTTAAGAAAACTGAATTTCGTAGTCTAGCCACTAACCAAGACATCGGGACCATGCAGAGGAAGATGAGCAAAGATCTTCAGACATCTACAATCTTTTGATAAGAGACCTGAAAGCCCTATAAAGGCTTGTATCAGAGGACACGTGTGGCACGATATTGAGATACTGGTATTAGTGTGCAAAGGTGATTCGTTATGTATGAGGCAATAACCATCCGATAATGTATGGTGAATCTGCACTGAAGAACGGGTCTCAGTCTGCTCAGTTACTTGACAACAGCAAGGCAAAAATAGTTAATGTCGCTCAGGAGAGTGAGACAACGTTTAAAGCATTGACACAAACTCCATCGAGAAACTATCTATTTAATGAAACAATCAGAATAGAGTTAAACACACTGCTACCTTCTAAAGGGATTGAAATTGGAGTTGAAGTGGAGAGTTACATGGAATCTGGATTAGGGCAATTGAGGCTAAGGAGAAATCATGATTAGTAAGAATTATCCACATGTTGGATACAAGTAATAGAGAGATCTGTAGAATCTTTGAATTCCAAGATTTGTTGATTAGATGTTAAACTGTAATGTCGCTGGAAATGATTGTAAGTCTGAATTTAACTGTGATTGTAATATTTGTGTTTTGTAGGTAACAGAGCGTGGGATGAACCAGTACGAATCTAATATGAGGTGATCAACACTTTTCACTTAATATCGAAACCTATGCTCAAGTGAAATTGACAGTAAATGAGATACTTAATTAGAAGCTGCACAATTATATGGCAAAATTCTGATACTCGACTACATTTCCCTGTTGTTTGAGGGTTTCAGTGAGCTCAGGATGCAACTGGACTCATCCGTAAAGCATTTTTTTGTATTTTGTAGCAAGACAACTCGAGAATGGATATTGAAATTGACAGCATAGAGGATAACCCACACTGGTGGGATATTGCGCTTAATATATCAGCACACCCTTAGGTTCCTATTATTTCACAGGCTTTGGTAGTCTCCAACTTGTAATGAGTGTATTTGATGAATTTATACACTATGTAGTAAGATTTTGATACATAAGCCAATTGGGTATTCATGGCCATGACTAACCAGCACTAACCAATTGATTGAGCACACTGAATAAGAACATCCGAAGCAATGTAGAGGAGACCCCAGGCGGGGTAACATCAGGAAAGATAGAAGAAAAAGAGGATACCACAGGCGGGGCAGAATTGGAACACCGGAACAGTGAATTGAATTTAAGGAAGGGATCAGATCAGGGCCATTACTGCCAGACCATATGATGCAGCAATAGGAGCAGCGGGCGGAGGAAAAAGGATAGACTGGGGACTAAATATACAGATCCACCCATGGATCCGAATGATTACACATGCATTAGTCGGGGTGCAGTTAGTAATTGTCCTGACCTTGTTATGTATGACATGCAGGAAATGTAAACGGATTCAGGCTAAACGAATTGCAAAACAAATTGTTAAAACTGATAATGTTTGTACTGCTCCTACTCTTAGCGTCTCAGATGATGTCTTTAACAAAATGTTGGAAAAATCAAGTGTATGAATAATGAAGCAATCGTATAATGAATTGGGGAATACCTAAATATTAACTTTACTCATCTGATGCATATCTGGTGCCTCGATGGGTAGCCGTCCCGACAGGATTCACACCAGATCTATACGCAACAAATATGCGGCCTACCTGGAATAGCCAAAGGACTGGGGGGGGGGAAGTATAGAAGAAATTGGGAGGGGGATTACAGGAAAATCTTCATCATTCATGCTATTTGATTGGGGAAACCTATATGCATTTCTGAAATACTATAAACCCACCAGCTTATCACACTATTGTAGCGTAGAGAGCACACTCTCCAACCCCGCTTCAAGGGTCCTTTCAGGGGGTTGGAAGGGGGGACTGAAGGATCCAGCTTGTTCCTAATGAATTCTGGAATACTTGACTATGTTAAACTGAAAGGTCCAGCTTGTTCCCAATGAATTCTGGGATACTTGACTATGTTAGCTTTTTAAGATAGAGATGGGTTTTCGGAACAGATACTGACAACATGCAGCTGGGAACAGATAGGAATGCAGCAGGGTCGAATATCAAGCATCAAATACACATAGAAGTGATAAGTGCATGGGAATATGTTTGCAGCCCCTCAAGTAGAGCATTGTCTAAACACTGCCTGTCTTCTCAGGAGATAAGAATACAATTAACAATCAAATGGTATTAGTTCAGAACATATGAATCAGTGTGGCCTTGCAATTACCCGGCCTGCTCGACAGAAAAGGATAAGACATGTTTTCTCAAACTGCAAACACGGCCTACAATGGGGAAAAGAGGAATGCGGGGAGCAGAATTACAATCCGCATCTGTGGCTAACATGGACCAAGGGTACCTGAGTTCAAGGGGGTGGGTCCGATAGTTGAAGGGTGGAGCCGGCAGTTGAGTGACTAACCACATTAACCAATAAAGGACAACTGTTTTGAAACTGTTTGTGCATATACACCCCATTCTGTAGTAAGTGGGCGTTGCTTATAAAATTGTATAAATTGAATGAACCACTGTTAATCCCCTGTGAGTACACCTCTTGTTTGAGGAAGCAGGGTCACTCTCCTTGTTAACAAGCTTTTCTTCGTTGTTTTCATAAATGCTGTATTTGTCCTCAATTACATCTCCCTCTAGAGTTCCTCCAAATTCGAATCTTACACTTGGAAAGCAAGTTGTGCAGAGGACTCAAAGAGGACAAATATATGGCAGGTGGAGTATAATGTGGGAAAGTGTGAGGTTATCCATTCTGGCAGGAAAAATAAAGATGCAAATTATTATTTAAATGGAGAGAGATTAAAAAATGCTATAGTTCAGAGGGACCTGGCGGTCCTTGTGCATGAAACACAAAAAGGTGATCAGGCAGGTAAAGCAAGTTATCAAAAAGGCAAATGGAATGTTGGCTTTATTGTAAGCATGTTGGAGATAAAAAGCAGGGAAGTCCTGCTGCAACTGTACAGGGTATTGGTGAGAAGACACCTGGAGTACTGCGTACAGTTTTGGTCTCCTTATTTTAGGAAGGATATTCCTGCATTTGAGGGAATCCTGGGACGATTCCCTCGGTTGATTCCTGAGATGAGGGCGTTGACTTATGAAGAAAGATTTTGAAGGTTGGACCTATACACATTGGAATTTATAAGAATGAGAGGTGATCTTTTTGAAATATATAAGATATTGAGGGGGCTCGACAAAGTAGATGCAGAGAGGATGCTTCCCCTGGTGGGGAAATCTAGAACTCGGGGGCAGAGTTTCAGAATAAAGGGTCGCCCTTTTAGAAATGAGATGAGGAGGCATTTCTTCTCTCAGAGGTTCGTAAATCTGTGGAATTCTCTGCCCCAGAGAGCCTTGGAGGCTGGGTCATTAAATACATTTAGCCTTGTTTTATTAAGAGCGAGAGAGAGAGAGATAGAAAGTGAGAGAGAGACAGAGAGATAGTAGCTGTGACGGCTTTTGGTCGATCTGTCCAGTCAGTACTAATACCCTGCTCTTTCCCCATAGCCATGTACATTTCCCCTTCAAGTCTGTTATGAAAGTTACTATTGAGTCTGCTTCCTCCACGCATTCAAAATCATAACAACTCGCTGCATAAAAACATATTTCTGCATGTCGCCTCAGGTTCTTTTACCAATCATCTTAAATCTGTGTCTTCTGTTTACCAAACCTTCTGTCACTGGAAACCATTTTCCTCATTTACTCTATCACAACCTTCATGATTTTGAACACCTCTTACCCTTCACTGCTCCAAGGAGAACAATCCCTAATAAGTGGAGTGTGTGTTCAGGTAAGGGGAAATTTAAGATCCACAGAGTAACGTCAGGTTGTAGAGCAGTTAATATTAAAAGCGTTATGACTGAATGCTCGAAAATTTCATATCAAAAGAGATACATTAATGGCACAAATGGCGATCAATACGTTTGATCCAGTCGCCATTACTGTGACGTGGTTACAGGGTGACCAATGTTGGGAAAAAATGTTCCCGGGTGCTTGATGTTTAGAAATGATAGGCATAATGGAAAAGGAGGTAGCACTAAGTAAAAAGGATGCGATAAAGGCAGTTGTGAGCAAAGAGCTTAGAAGAGAAAATCAGAATGTAGTACCAGTATGGGTGGAGCTAATGCAATACAAAGGGCAGATAACACTAGTTTATAGGAACGCTAATTGTAATCACTGTGTTGGACAGCGTATAATGAGGAAATTAGTGTCGCATATATCAAGGGTAATGCAAAAAAGGGTTCTTTAATCTTCATTAAGACTTTAAACAAAATTGGCAGAATGTTTTGGAGGACGAGTTAATGGAATGCTTCGAGACAGTTGTCGAGAACAATATTTTGAGCGAACTGGGGAACAATCTATTTTAGATTTAGTATTGTGTAATGAAACTGATTTAATTAGTAATATTATAGTAAAGGATCATCTGGGTAAGAGTGATCATAATATGATAAAATTTCATATTATATTTGAGAATGCTCCGTTTAAGTCTGAAGCTAGGGTCATAAATTTAAACAAATGCAATTGCAGGGATATGAGGGGCAACATTCGTAAAGTAGATTGAAAAATGTTGTTAAAAGATATGATGGTTCAAAGCAATGGCAAACATTTACATTAATAATTAATAATTCTCAACGAATGTAAAATCCCTAGGGAATAAAAACACTCCACTTGAACAGTTGTCCAACCATGGCTAACTAGAGAAGTTAAGGATAGTATTAGATTAAAAGAAGAGTTTTACAAAGTTGCCAAAATGAGAGCAATCCAATGGATTAGGAGATTTTTAAAATTCAGCTGAGGATGGTCAAGAGATTGATAAAGAGGAAGAAAATAGAATATGAGAGTCAACTAGAAAGAATTATAAAAATAAATTGTAAATTTTTAATGTACGTAAAAAAGAAGCGATGAGCACATATAAACGTGGGTCCCTCAGAGGCAGAAAGAGCAGAATTTATAATGGGGGACAAGGAAATGGCATGGAAGTTAAACAAATATTTTGCATCTGTCTAAACAGTAGAAGGCTCAAGTAACATACCAGAAATTGTGGATAACAAAAGGTTTAATGAGCATGAGGAACTTAAAGGAATTAATATTATTAAAGAAGAAGTAATGTTGAATTTAATGGGACTAAAAGCAGACAAATCCCCTGGAGCTGATGGCCTACATCGTTTGTTTTTAACTGGAGTGGCTGCAGATATAGAGCAATAGAACTTTACAGCCAATGAAGTAATTCTTGAAGAGTAGTCACTTGCAGTGTAGAAAAGGCAGCAGCCGATATGTGCACAGGAAGCTTCCACGAACTGCCATGTCACAATAACTAGATCTTCTGCTGTAGTGATGATTGGTGAGGACACTGGCGATAATTCCCCTTCTTCGACATAGTGGGATGGGATCTTTTACATCCAACTGAGAGAAAGAGTCGGGGCCAACAGTTTAACATCTCATTTGAAAGATGGATCTTCCGAGAGTGTAGCACTCCCTCAGTATTACACTGGAGGGTCAGCCTAGATTTTTGTCCTCAATCTCCGGAGTGCGACTATGAATTCACAGCTTTCTGACTTAGATGCGAGGGTGCTACCAAATGACAACAGCTGACACAAAGCAGCTGTTAGCAGAGTTTGGTTTGGATCTTCCAGAATTTCCCAGATGCTAGAACGGTCCCCCTGCATTGGAAGGCAGGAAATGTTACCCCGCTTTTCAAGAAAGGATGGAAAGAGAAAACAGGGAACTAGAGGCCAGTTACCCTGAAATTGGGCATCGGAAAAATGCTAGCATCTATTACTGAGGAGGCGGTAACAAGGCAGTTGGAAAATCGAAATATTATTAGGCTGAATGAACACGGTTTTATGAAAGGGAAATCGTGTTTGACATATCTATTAGAGTTTTTTTAGGGTGCAACTAGCAGGGTAGATAAGGGGGAGCCAGTGGATGTAGTATATTTGGATTTTCAGAAATCATTCGAAAAGGGGCTAACCAAGAGTTTGTTACACAAGATTAGTGCTCATTGGATTGGGTGTAATATATTACTATGTACTGGGGATTGGCAAACGGACAGAAAGCAGAGAGCAGGAATTAACGGATGATTTTCAGAACTGTCAGGGGGGTGGGGAGCCACGGGGCTGTGTAGATACGGGGCCGTGCTCTCCGGGCAAGGTAGGTTCTGGACCCAAGTGCAGAAACCAGGCTAGAGGCAAGTATACAATCTTTAAGGTACTTTACTAGATTCACACATAACTAGATTCATACAAGGAACACAACAATATACATAGAACTCGAGACAAGTTACAAAACGGCTAGTCAAGAATAGGAACTCAGGACAGCTTCCATGAGGCAACCTACTTGTCCATACTGAGCTGGGATAAGCTTACCACAAGCGCAACCAGCTTGCTGAGATGAGACTCGAGACAAGCTATCACGAGGGGCTGCCACAGGGGTAACAGGCTTATCAATACAGAGCTCAAGACAAGCGCCAGCATGGCAACACGCTAGTCCAGCCCAGCACCTTATCAAGACTAAGAACAACAAGAACACAGACTTAGATACATCTTAAATACAGAGCTCGAGAGAACCATGGCAACCAGCTAGTCAAAGCCAGGAGCCACAGAGCGAAGGCTAGTCCCCGGTTCCCTGGTTAGGACTGAGCAAAGAGGGAAGCAACCACAGAACTTATATACCAAGAACACCAGGTGAAACCCATGAACAGCTAACAGGCCGTTAAGAATTAACACAGGAGGCTAGGAACAATTAACAAAGGGCTAGAAACAAACAAGTGAAGGTGCCATCTAGAGGCTGCAGAAGGAACTGACTGGCACCCTCACAGGACCCCCACCCCTTGGAACGGCTCCCGACGTTCCCTCTGGACAATCAGGATGGCGATAGCGAAAATCTCAGAAGCACACAGGGCTCGAGAGACACAGGGCTCGAGAGACACAGGGCCCGAGAGACACAGGGCCCAAGAGACACAGGTCGCGAGAGACACAGGGCCCGAGAGACACAGGGCCCGAGAGACACAGGGCCCGAGAGACACAGGGCCCGAGAGACACAGGGCCCGAGAGACACAGGGCCTGTGAGACACAGGGCTCGAGAGACACAGGGCTCGAGAGACACAGGGCTCGAGAGAAGCAGGGCTCGAGAGACGCAGGGCTCGAGAGACACTTGGCTCGAGAGGCACAGGGCTCGAGAGGCACAGGGCTCGAGAGGTACAGGGCTCGAGGGACACAGGGCTCGAGAGACACAGGGCTCGAAAACACAGGGCTCGAGAGACACAGGGCTCGAGAGACACAGGGCTCGAAAACACAGGGCTTGAAAACACAGGGCTCGAAACACAGGGCTCGAAAACACAGGGCTCGAGAGACACAGGGCTCGAGAGACACAGTTCTCGAGAGACACAGGGCTCGAAAACACAGGGCTCGAAAACACAGGGCTCAAAACACAGGGCTCGAAAACACAGGGCTCGAAATACACAGGGCTCGAAATACACAGGGCTCGAAATACACAGGGCTCGAAATACACAGGGCTCGAATACACAGGGCGCTAATAGACAGGGCGCTAATACACAGGGCGCTAATACACTGGGCACTAATACACAGGGCGATAATACACAGGGCGCTAATACACAGGGCGAATCTTCTTAGCTTTTCAAGCAATGATATTCCCCATTCCAACTGTTCACAAACTGCAGATGTTCAGAAATCTCAAGACAGAATCATTCTCTTCATCCACTAGCGGCAGAGACATGTCGTGGCGATCATATGACCAAAATCTTGGTAAGCAACGGAGCCATCGTTTCTCCAGAGTTAGCACGCTCAATGGATTATATTCCGAAGGGATGCAAGAAGGGCGAAGGCTCGAGAATTTAACTTGTCCAGGAGAGCTTGAGAGTTTAATTGTCCAGGAGAACTCAAGAATGTCTTATCCAGTAGAGCTCGAAAGTTTCATTTGTCCAGAAGAACTCGAAAGTATTCCTATCCAGGAGAGCTCAAAAGTATCTTATCCAGGAGAGCTCGAAAGTTATCTTGTCCAGGATAGCTCAAAAAATTTAACTTGTCCAGGAGAACTCGAGAGTTTATACGATCCAAAAGATCTCGAAAGTTTAACCTGTCCAGGAGAGCTTGAAAACTTAATTTGCCCAGAAGAACTTGAAAGTCTTTCTTTTGTAGGAGAATTTGAAAGCTTAACACAATAAAGGTCCAAAAGACTTGAAAGTTCACTTGAATTTAACATAGGCGACTTGAAAATTTACTCAAAAAATCTAACACAGTAGAGGCCCAGGAAGCTTGAGAATTTACTTGGGGTTTAACACAGTAGAGGCCCAAGAAGCTTGAGAGTTTGACTTGAAAATATAACACAAAGGCCCAGGAAACTTGAAAGTTTACTCGAAATTTTAACACAATGAAGGCCCAGGAGACTTGAGAGTTCACCTGGGGGCCTAACACAATAGAGGCCCAGGAGACTTGAGAGTTCACCTGGGGGTCTCATACAGTAAAGACCCAGGAGACTCAAAAGTTTTACTTGAAAGTTTAACACTATGAAGGCCCAACAGACTTGAAAGATCACTCGAAATTTTAACACAATGAAGGCCCAGGAGACTTGAAAGTTGACTTGAATTTCTAACACTGGAGGCTTGAAAATTCCACTCGAAAATTTAACACTGGATGCTTGAAAATTCACTCGAAAGTTTAACACAAGACTTGAAAGTACACTTGAAAACTTAACACAGTGGGGGGCTTCTTCCTAGGTGACCCAACATTTGCCCAAGAGTGCTCGAGAGTTTATCAATACAAAATAGGACAACTTGAAAACCTAACTTTGCTAGAAGAACTTGCAAGCTTAATTTGCCCAAAAGAGCTCAAAAAATTAGCTCGATAGTTTCAAACCGTAGCCGGTTGGTTTCTTCTGGGTCCATGTTTGGCTCAGTCCTACTGTCAGGGGGGTGGGGAGCCACGGGGCCGTGTAGATACGGGGCCGTGCTCTCCGGGCAAGGTAGGTTCTGGACCAAGTGCAGAAACCAGGCTAGAGGCAAGTATACAATCTTTAAGGTACTTTACTAGATTCACACATAACTTAATTCATACAAGGAACACAACAATATACATAGAACTCGAGACAAGTTACAAAACGGCTAGTCAAGAATAGGAACTCAGGACAGCTTCCATGAGGCAACCTACTTGTCCATACTGAGCTGGGATAAGCTTACCACAAGCGCAACCAGCTGGCCGAGACGAGACTCGAGACAAGCTATCACGAGGGGCTGCCACAGGGATAACAGGATTATCAATACAGAGCTCAAGACAAGCGCCAGCATGGCAACACGTTAGTCCAGCCCAGCACCTTATCAAGACTAAGAACAACAAGAACAAAGACTTAGATACATCTTAAATAGAGAGCTCGAGAGAACCATGGCAACCAGCTAGTCAAAGCCAGGAGCCACAGAGCGAAGGCTAGTCCCCGGTTCCCCGGTTAGGACTGAGCAAAGAGGGAAGCAACCACAGAACTTATATACCAAGAAAACCAGGTGAAACCCATGAACAGCTAACAGTCCGTTAAGAATTAACACAGGAGGCTAGGAACAATTAACAAAGGGCTAGAAACAAATAAGTGAAGGTGCCATCTAGAGGCTACAGAAGGAACTGACTGGCACCCTCACAACTTCATTCTGGACCTTGCTCTCTGAGGAGCAGGTTGTGCTGCTGCTGCTGCTGTGTGGAGAGTGTGTGGTCGCCTTGGCCTGGGAGTGGAGGGGAAGGAGTGACCCCAGGCCACCACTACCAGCAACCATCCATCTACATTCAACCATCTACATCTACCGAGGTGCCTGGAGAGGGAGGAGTAGAGGACAGAGGAGGCCAGCATTACAACTGGAGAGGCCTTCCATCACTGCCTCCCAATTTGGCCTCCAGTCCAGGAGAGGGAGAGAGGGGAGAGGAATACCATTCAGCTCCAACTTGGAAGGAGGGGAGGAGCTGCATCTTTCAACATCTGCAGGTGGGTGTCTTTTGTGCATTCCCCTAAAGACTTTGCATTCTAGGCGGGGGGAGGAAAGAAGATGGGCCGGAAAGCCCGGCCTGGGTTGGCTTTAACCTGCCCAGGTGAAGCCTTTTCCCTTACAGTGAGAAGACCTGGTGTGGGGCTGAGCCTGGGTTTCTCCAGCCGATCCAGGCGAAGACATCTTCTCCCCCTGCCCGAAGACCTTCTGCATAAGACTTTGTTTTTCCATCGGGGAGTGCACCCTGCCGACACCCACCCACCGAATACCACCTTGAGTGGGGACCCTGCCTTTGTGGCCCCCCTCCTTCCCACCCCCCCTCTCTAACTCTCATTGTCCTCTCTTTGCCTCTCTGAAAAGGCACCTCCTTTTAACTCTACTATTTGCCAATTGAGCAGAGGGAAGGAAGGCCCCTCTCCCATTTAACTCCATCAAGGGGAGAGGTGGGCCAGTTACTTTAAACTCCCTCTGCTCAAGGGAAGACTTTTTACATTACCAAGGCCATTAACACCGTAGGGCCTGTGACTTGGGGTGTGTGTAGCTCTTTAAAGAACCACCCCACTGTGGCTTCCACATCTGCGGCGGTGACGGGGCCAGCAAGAACCTATGCGGCGGTGGCGACCAAAACCACGGCGACTCCCACTTCTGCTGCTGCCCCGTCGCCATTCTGGCTGATGACAAAGAAGCTTGCAGTGAAGAGCTACACCCACCCCAACATGACCATCGAGGCGTGCGTGAAGGCCATGGCTGAGGTTGTCGGCCCTCCAGCCATACTCGCCGCCTCGAAAATGTATGGGAAGGCTGTGTTCTTCCAGGAGTCAGAGCGGGTGGAGGCCCTGGCCATCACCAAGGGGCTCACTGTGGGCGGGACCTTCCTGCCGGTGGACCCTCTAGAGGTCACCACGCAGAGGGTCGTATTATCGAACGTCCCACCCTACATCTCGAGTGAGCTCCTCCTCCCCCACTTGCTCCAACTTGGGGAGGTGAGGTCGGGGATCACGCCGATCCCGCTCGGATTCCCGGATGCCAGCCTTCGCCATATCTTCTCCTTCCGGCGCCAGGCCTTCGTTCAGCTGGTGCGGGAGGGGGAGAATGACGGGGCTTTTTCGGTCCTCCATGAGGGGACCCTTCACCGCGTCTTCTGGATGACGGACGGCATGCGGTGCCATGCCTGCAAGGAGGTGGGGCATATACGGAAAAACTGCCCCACCTCCAAGGCCACCAGGTCATCTGGCGTGGCCGAGGCTGGTGCCGCCGCCGCTCCTCCCCCCGGGTCTGGCCGCGCCCCCCCCAAACAAACACTACCGGGGTGCGGTCGTTGTCGGAGGTCGATGCCATCCAGGCCTCCGGCGAGGGGGAGGAAGGGCGTCCGGTCGGGAAGAGGGCACGGAAAAATATACACCGTGGGGTGGGCCCCACCCGGGGGGTGGGGCCCACCCCCCCCAGTGAGGGCGAGCCCCTGGATTTGGAGCCCCTGACACCCGAGAGCGTTACCGCGTTAATCAAGGAGGGCGAGAGTGGGAGGGACCTCGTGCCCGAGCCTGTGGCCGCGACTGCTGAGGCGGGAGCGCCAGCACCTGCGGCCGGGCTCGGGCCCGAGGGACCCGACGAACATGCTCCACCGGATGGAGCAGGGGAGGCCCCTGCAGAAATGAAGGTCTCCTCCTATCCCTCCACTTTAAAAAGAAGGCGCGACCCCCAGGATGAGGAGGAGGACCAGTAGGAGGAAGGTCCCTCTGGTCAGGGGGAATCGTCGCCCGCCGCGGGTACTGCGCCCCACCCCACCGCTGTCACCATCATGAGCGATCGGCAGGGGTCGCCTATCCCTGGGGAGGCTGAGGCAGAGGTGTCTGCCCAGCTCGTGCCTCCCGGGGATGGGGATGAGACCCTGCCCATGGGGGGGGTCGCGGAACAACCCGCGGACGTAATCGATCCCCTTTCGGTGGCGTTACCCCTCGACGAGTCGGGCGGCCTGGAGTCTGGGTCGGGCGAGCTCGCGGAAGATGAGCTCACCCAAAGCGGCCCGGATATTTCCCAGGTGCTGCTCGACCTCGTCGAGGATTTCGCAAGAAATACCCCTTCTGCTGGGTCGGAGACCGGTGGCGCGGTAGTGAAAGGCCCTCTGTCTGTGTCTCTGGTGCCGGGGGACTTGGAGGAGCTCTGATTTTCATATTCTCCGGTCTCTCCGGTCTCTCCGGTCGTTCCAGCGCCTGGGGCGGAGGGGGGCTCCGAACCACCGCCGTCTTCTGGCCCGGCGCTCCTGCAGGAGCCCAGGGAGGAATCCTCCGCCACCAATCCTGTGGGTGGGATCCGGGCGGAGGCGGGGCCGGCCGTCGCGGCCGAGCCGTTCACTGCGCATTGCGTGACGGATGGCTCGGCCGCCGGTGGCGACCCCCCGGAGGAGCACGGGGACTCGGTGGTGGGGGCGGAGAGCGACTGGGATTCCATCGCCGATAAGGCGATGGATGACCTCCTGTCCCTCGCCGGGACCCCCCTCATTCCCATCAAGGAACTCCGGGACTTTGTGGCCACGTGCCAGGGTCGTCACAGGACTCGGGTAGCCCTCGACAGATGGTCGCACCTGGCGCTGCTCGTCGGTTCGGCCCGCGCCGCCGTCAAAGCCATGGACGCGGGCGCGGGCGTGAGCCCGCTCGGGCTGCGTCAGCTCCGGTCCTTCCTCACTGGGCTGCTAAGGGAGTGGCGGTCAACTAGCGGCCGCTCTCCCTTCCCCCGTTAGATATAAGTAGAGGTTGATCTATGCTTCTGAGATGAAGATAACCATAGCCAGCCTGAACATCAACGGCAGCAGGGAAGCTAGCCGCAGATTTAATAACTTTTTGATCCTTCGGGACGGGAAGTATGCGGTGTGCTTCCTGCAAGAAACCCACACCGTTCTGGGAGACGAGGCCACGTGGCTCCTGGAGTGGCAAGGAGGGGTCAGCATGAGTCACCTCTCCAGTGCTTCCAGTGGGGTGGCTATCTTGCTGGCCCCGCATTTTCAGGCGGATATCTTGGGGGTCAAGGAGCTCGTGCCGGGCCGCTTGTTACAGGTCACTGTTCACCTGGTGGGTGTGCCGCTCCATGTAGTGAATGTGTGCACCCCTGGGACCGGTACGCAGCAACCGCGCTTCTTTGAAGAAGTGTCCACTCTTCTGGGCTCCATCGACGCGGGCGAGTGCATCATCCTCGGGGGGGATTTTAATTGTACCCTCGAGGCGAGGGACCGCACGGGCACACTGCCATGCCCGGCGGCGATGGAGAAGTTGAGGGACCTGGTCGGGTTCCTCGACTTGGTGGACGTCTGGCGAAATCTCCATCCTGACTCCAGCGCCTTCACTTGCGTGAGGTCTGGGAGAGGAGCGTCCAGAATCGACCCCCTCTACATTTCCCGGGCATACGTCTCCTGCATTCTGGCGGCTTCCATGCGGCCGGTGCCGTGCACGGACCACCACCTGGTGTGGGCGGAGCTCGTTCCGCTGCGCGCGGCGGGGGGTCCGCGTATTGGCACTTTAACAACCTGCTGCTGGAGGATGCACGGTTCCGGGATTCGTTTAGTCGGGTCTGGGCCGGCTGGAGAAGGAAGCGGGGGGTCATCCCCTCCTTGAGGCTATGGTGGGATGTGGGCAAGGCTCACATCCATCTCTTCTGGCAGGAGTACACGAAGGGGTCGAACAAGAGGCGGGAGGCCCGGGTCGGGCGGTTGGAGAAGGAGGTGCTCGACCTGGAGTCCCGTCTCGGTCAAGTCTTCGAGGACCCGGCCCTGCGGATGGTGTATGAAGAGGAGAAGGGCGCGCTGAAGGACCTGCAGCTTGTCGGGTCCCGAGGCGCGTACGTGAGGTCGCGGAAACAGTTCCTGCGGGACCTGGACCGCGGCTCCCCCTTCTTCTACTCGCTGGAAAAAAGACGGGGGTCCGTAAGCAGCTCTTGGAGCTGCTGGCCGACGACGGATCTCTGGTCTCGGATCCGGAGGGAATCCGCGCGGAGACCCACGCCTATTACAGGGCTCTGTTCTCTCCAGATCTGTCCAGCGAGGATGCGCGCGGTGTTTTATGGGAGGACATGCCAAAGGTCGGCCTGGAGGACGCCGAAAAATTGGACGCTCCTCTGAGTCTGGAGGAGCTGACCGGCGCACTCCGCCAGCTCTCTTGGGGAAAGTCCCCGGGGCTGGACGGGCTGACCGTGGAGTTCCACAGGTCGTTCTGGGATGTCTTGGGGGGCGACTATGCGCGGGTCCTTGGGGATAGTTTTGCGACTGGGGAGATGCCCCTCTCTTGGCGCAGGGCGGTTATTGTCCTGCTGCCTAAGAGGGGTGATCTCCGCCTCCTTAAAAACTTGCACCCGGTCTCCCTCCTCAGCACCGACTATAAATTTTTTGCCAGGGCTATGTCTGCTCGCCTAGGCGCCGTGCTGGCCCACATGATCCACCCCGACCAGTCCTACACGGTCCAGGGCCGGACCACCCATGATAACATCCATCTGGTCCGGGACCTGGTCCACCATTCCCAGAGGGCTGGTCTGTTGGTCGCCTTCCTTTCCCTGGATCAGGAGAAGGCGTTCGACGCATTTTGTCGCCCGGATCCGACTTCTGTACGCTGCCACGGAGTGTCTGATTAAAGTTAACGGGTCCTTGATGGCGCCCCTTCGCTTCGGGAGGGGGGTGCGTCAGGGATGCCCCATGTCCGGCCAGTTATATGCCATTTGCGTAGAGCCTTTCCTGCGCCTCTTGTGGAAGAGGTTGACGGGACTGGCTCTGCAAGGGCCGGGCGTGGAGGCGGTCCTCTCGGCTTACGCCGATGACGTGATCCTCACTGTCACGGATCCCGCTGACTTGCGGAGGATGCGGGCATGCCAGCAGATTTACTCGGGCGCATCCTCCACCAAGATCAACTGGGAGAAATGTTCTGGACTCCTGGTGGGTCAGTGGCGGTTGGACTCCCTGCCGGAGGAGTTCAGGCCCTTTGCCTGGAGCACCACGCAACTCCTCTACTTGGGAGTCTACCTCAGCCCTGCCGAGGACGCCTGTCCGGCGAACTGGCAAGAGTTGGAGGCCAAAGTCACCGCTCGCTTAGGACGCTGAACAGGATTGCTCCGAGTGTTGTCCTACAGGGGTCGAGCGAAGGTCTTAAACCAACTGGTGGCCGCCATGTTGTGGTGCCGGTTCGTCACTTTGATCCCTCCCCCTGCGTTTGTCGCCAAGATACAGAAGAAGCTCGTCAACTTCTTCTGGGACAAAAGGAAGCAGTGGGTCTCTGCTGCAGTTCTGAGTCTCCCGCTTAGGAACGGCGGTCAGGCGTTGGTGTGCCTCCGCACCCAGGCTGCGACTTTCCATCTTCAGACGCTGCAGAGATACCTGTACGTCGAGAATCCTCCGAGATGGTGGGCGCTGCTGACGTATTTTTTCTGCCAGCTGCACGGCCTCAATTACGACATGCAGCTCCTGTTTTTGGAAGTGGGCGGCAGGCGTGCCTGCCTTTGGGAGCTGCCTGTCTTCTACCAGGAACTGCTATGGGTTTGGAACTACGTTGCCTCCAGGCGGAGCTCTCCCCCATCAGGAATGGCGGCTGTCATCCGGGAGCCGCTGTTCAGGAATCCGCACCTACACGTCCGCGAGTTCGGGTGGCTGGCGGAACGCAGGGCTGTGCCTGGCAGGGTGACTAGAGTCGGGGACCTACTCGATGGTGGAGGAGCGGGCTGGATGGCGCTGGAGGAGTTGGCATGGCGCATGTCTTTGGACAACATCCGTCTCGCAGTCGATGCCATCGAGGCAGTGAAAGCGACGCTGCACCCCGGCGCCACGAGGTGTATCGAGGCGGCTCAAGCGCATGGGGCGATCCCGTCTGAGCTTTCCCCCATTCAGGCGGAATTCCTTATCGGGGCCCTGCCCCGAAACGCCCCTCGGGGACCGGCGCCTCACAACTTGAGCCGTCTCGAGGAGATGACCTCCGTGCCTTTTCATTCCGCATGGAGGGGTTTCCTGTACGGGCTGCTCCTGCACACCTTCCACTTTGTCATCTTCGCCTGCCTTCCGGACATGCCGTGGCGTGCCGTTTTGCCTTCCGGCGGAGGCAGAGGTCCCCAATGGAGGGCTCTCTATGCGGGAGTCCTCCCTTGTTCGATTGGGGACTTGGCCTGGAGGGTGTTGCATGAAGCAGTCCCATGCAATATGTTGTTAAATATATTCATGGACACCCAGACCGCCTGTTCGTTTTGCGGTCTGGAGGAGTCCGTTTTCCATGTTTATGTTCAATGTGTGAGGTTGCAGCCCCTCTTCCATTATTTGAAGGGGCTGCTCCTTGATTTTTGGTTGCACTTCAGTCCCACGCTCTTGATCTATGGTCACCCGGTGCGGAGAGGTGCGGGCAGGCTGGAGGACCTCCTCGTGGGTTTGCTCCTGGGCCTGGCAAAAAAAGCCATTAATTGGTCCAGGCAGCGGGCAGTCGAGGGGGTCATCCAGCCAGATTGCCTCCCTCTCTTCCGCGGCCATGTTCGCGCCCGGGTGTCCCTGGAGATGGAGCACGCGGTGTCCGCCGGCATGCTCGAGCACTTCCGTGACCGATGGGCACCGTGGGGACTGGAGTGCACAATTGGATTAAACGACCAAACTTTATTTGATTTGTTAAGCTTTATTTAAAGATTTATTAGAGTTTTAGTTACAGTTTATTTGTTCAATTTATTTTGGTCCGACAAAAAGAGAAACAAACATGTGAAGGTGCCATCTAGAGGCTACAGAAGGAACTGAATGGCACCCTCACAAGAACGTCAGATATTGGAGTAACTAGTGGAGTGCTGAATGGTGAGTTCTTGACCCTCGGCTATGTACAATCTATATCAATGAATTAGATGAGGAGCCGAGTGCAATATATCCAAATTTGTTGATGATACAAAGCTCGATGGGAAAATAAATTGTGAGGAGAATGTAAAGAGACCAACAAATTATATAGACATGTTACGTGATTGGGCAAGACATTGGTAGACTGATTTATTTTTACTCGTTTATGGGATGCGGGCATCGCTGGCAGGGCTAGCATTTATTGCCCATCTCTAATTGCCCTTGAGAAAGTGATGGTGTGCCACCTCCTTGAACCGCTGCATCCGTGTGGTGAAGGTGCTTCCACAGTGCTGTTAGGTTGGGACTTCCAGGATTTTGACAAAGCGACGTTGAACGATAAGCGATATACTTCTAAGTCAGAATGGTGTGTGACTTGGAGGGCAACTTGGAGGTGGTCGTATTCCCATACACCTGCTACCCTTGTCCTTCTAGTTGGAAGAGCGCACGGGTTTTGGAGGTGATGCCGAAGAAGCCTTGGCAAGTTGCTGCAGTGCATCTTGTAGATGGTACACACTGCAGCCACGGTACGCTGATGGTAGAGAGAGTGAATGTTTAAGTGGTTCGACCCGGTGCCAATCATGCGGGCTGCTATGTCTTGGATGGTGTCGAGCTTCTTCAGTGTTGTTGGAGCTGCACTCATCCAGGCAAGTGGAGAATATTCCATCACACTCCTTACTTGTGCCTTGTAGATTGTGGTAAGGCTTTGGGAAGTCAGGATCGGAGACACTCGCCGCAGAATACCTAGGCTCCCTCCTGCTCGTATTGCCACATTATTTTTGTTGCTGCACCAGTTAATTTCTGGTCAATGGTGACCCCCAGGATGTTGAGTGTGGAGGATTCGGCGATTGTACTGCCGTTGAATGTCAACAGGAGCAGTTTAGACTCTCGTTTGTTGGAGATAGTCATTGCCTGGTACTTATCTGGCGCGAATATTACCTGCCACTTATCAGCCCAAGCCTGAATGTTGTCCAGGCCTTGTTACTTACAGAAATGGACTGCTTCATTATCTGAGTTGTTGTGAATGGCGCTGAACACTGTGCAGTCTTCAGCGAACTTCACTATTTCTGACCTTAAGTTGGGGGAAACTTCATTGATGAAGCAGCTGAAGATAGTTGTGCCCAGGAACTGGCGTGCCGCAGGTCTCAATACTAGGTCAGTTGCTTTTTGTGGGATATATGGATCATCTGGACTTGAATATAGCGGGTATAATTACGAAGTTTGCAGATGATCCTAAAATCGGCTGTATGGTTCATACAAAAGAAGGAAGCTGTAGACTGCAGGAACATATCAATAAATTGGTCAGGTGGGCAAAACAGTTGCAAATGGAATTCAATCCGGAGAAATGTGAGTTAATGCATTTGGGGAAGGCTAAAAAGGCAAGGGAATATACATTAAATGGTAGGACCCTGAGTAGCAGGCCAGGTAGATAAGGTGGTTAAGAAGGCATACGGAATGCTTGATTTTATTAGTCGCGGCATAGAATACAAGAGCAAGAGGGTTATGATTCAATTGTGCAAAACACTGGCTAGGCCTCAGCTAGAGTGCTGTGTGCAGTTCTCGTCATCACATTACAGGAAAAATGTGATTGCACTAGAGAGGGGAAAGAGGAGATTTGCAAGGGTGTTGCCGGGAGTAGAGAATCTTACTTATGATGAAAGACTGTTTAGGCTGGCTCTGTTTTCCTTGGAACAGAGAAGGCTGAGGGGAGACCATATTGAGGTGTATAAAATTGTGGGCGGCCTAGATAAATGGGATAGAACGGACCTATTTCCCTTAGCAAATGTGTCAGCAAGCAGAGGGGCACAGATTTAAAGTAATCGGTAGAAACGTCAGAGCTGATTAGAGGGAACTATTCTTCACCCAGAGGGTTGTATCGGCCTGGAAGTCACTGCCTGAAAGGGTGGTAGAGGCAGAAACCTTAACCACATTTAAAAATGTACTTGGCTGTGCATTTGAGATGCTCTAAACTGCAGGGCAACGAACCAAGAGCTCAGAAGTGGGATTAGGTTATATGGTTCTATAATGGCCGGCACGGACACGATGGCCCGAAATGGCCTTCTTCCGTGCTGTAACTTTCTATGACTCTATGACACTGCCTTGAGTTACTCCTGCAGCGATGTCCTGTGGCTGTGATGATTACCTTCAACCACCACAACCATCTTCCTTTACGCTAGGTATGACTCCATTAAGTGGTGCGTTTTCCCCCCGATTCCCATTGATTTCAGTTATACTAGGGCTCCTTGATGCCACACTCGGTCAAATGCTGCCTTGATTTCAAGGGCGGTCTCTCTCACCTCATCTCTGGAATTCAGCTCCTTTCTCCATGTTTGGATCAAGGCTGTTATGAGTTTTGGAGCCGAGTGGTCTTTGCGGAACCCAAACTGTGCATCCGTGAGCAGGTTTTTGGTGAATAAGTGTCGCTTGATAACACTTTCGATGACACCTTCTATCACTTTGCTGATGATTGAGAGTAGACTGATGAGGTGGAAATTTAATGGGTTGGGTTAGTCCTGCTTTTTGTGGACAGGACACACCTGGGCAGTTTTCTACATTGTCGCATCGAGGCCAGTTTTGTAGCTGTATTTGAACAGCTTGGCTAGACACGCAAATAGTTCTGGAGCACAAGTCTTCATCACGATAGGTGGCATGTTGCCGGGGCCCACAGCCTTTACTGTATCCAATGCGCTCAGCCGTTTCTTGATATCACGTGTAGTAAATCAAATTGTCCTCTCTTTTGTTGGGGACCTCAGGAGCAGGCCGATATGGATCATCCACTGGGCACGTCTGGCTGAAGATGGTTGCAAATGCTTCAGCCTTGTCTTTTGCGCTTACGTGCTGGGCTCACCATCATTGGGGATGGTGATATTAATGGAGCCTCCTCCTCTCCTTAGTGGGTTAATTGTCCACCACCATTCACGACTGGATGTGACAGGACGGCAGATATTTGATCTGATCCGTTGATTGTGCGATTGATTCGCCCTGTCTATAGAATACTGCTTCCGCTTTCTAGCATGCATGTAGTCCTGTGTTGCAGCTTCCCGAGGTTGTCACCTCATTATTAGGTTCGCCTGGTGCTGTTCTTGACATGCTCTTCCACAATGTCCACTTGCCTGGATGTGTGCTGCTCCAACAACACTCAAGAAGCTCAACTCCATGCACGACAAAGCAGCCCAATTGATTGGCACCCCATAAACCAACTTAAACATTTACTCCCTCCACCAGCGTACCGCGGCTGCAGAGTGTAGCATCTACAAGAAGCAATGCAGCAACTCGCCAAGGCTTCTTCGGCAGAATCTCCCAAACCAGTGAGCTCTTCCACCTGGAACTACAAGGGCAGCAGGTGACTGGGAACCACACCACCTCCAAGTTCCCCTCCAAGTCACACAACATCCTGACTTTAAAGTATATTGCCGATTCTTTATCATCACTGGGTCAAAATCCTGGAACTCCATTCTTAACCGCACTGAGGGAGTACCTTCACCTCAAAGACTGCGGTGCTTTAGTAAGGTGGCTCACCGCCACCTTCACAAGTGCAATTAGGGATGGGCTAAAATAATATGCGACGGCCGCATCCCATATACGAATAAAAAAACACTCCAAATTGAACCAGCTTTGATGCCCTGGCTTGATGGTAATGGTAGAGTGAGGGATATGCCGGGCCATGAGGTTACAGATTGTGGTGGAATAAAATTCTTCTGCTGCTGATGGCCCACAGCGCCTCATGAATACTCAATTTTGTGCTGCTAGATCTGTTCTGAATCTATCCCCTTTAGCACGGTGTTAGTGCCACACAACACGATGGATGGTGTCCTCAGTGTGAGGACGGGACTTCGTCTCCACAATAAATGCGCGGTGGTCACTGCTACCAAAAGTGTCATGGAGAGATGCATCTGCAACAGGTGGATTGGTGAGGACAAGGACAACTAGCTTTTTCCCTCCTGTTGGTTCTCACACGACCTGTTTCAGGCCCAGACTGGCAGCTATGTCCTTGTGCACTCGGCCAGCTCGCTTGGTGATGGAAATTTAAGTCCCCCACCCAGAGCACATTCTGTGCCCTTGCTAATCACAGAGCTTCTTCCAATTGATGATCAACATGGAGGAGTATTGATCCATCTGCTGAGGAAGGGCGGTAGGTGGTAATCAGCAAGTCGTTTCTTTGCCCATGCTTGACCTGAAGCCCTGAAACCTCATGGGGTCCGAATCAATGTTGCGGACCCCAGGGCCTCTGCTGCCCAACAGTACACCACTCTGCTTCCAACCCAGGTGGGACTGCCCTGCTGGAGGGAGAGGACTTACCCAGCGATGTTGATGGAGAAGTTTGGGACATTGGCTGAAAGCTGAATAGTATGATTCTGTGGATATGACTATGTAAGGCTGATGCTTGACTATTCTGTGGGACAGCTCTATCAATTTTGTCACAAGTCCACAGATGCTGGTGACTGGGCTATGTTTGGCGAGGTCGATGCCGAATGGTCCATCCCGTTTTATTCTTATTGTTTTCATAGCAGTTTAATACAACTGAGTGGCTTGTTAGGCCATTTCAGAGGCAATTAAGAGTGAACCATATTGGTGTGGAGACCAACGTTTGGACCCCAATGTAGAGGAGACGCATTCTGAGCGGCGAATACAGGATATTAAATTGAAAGAGGTTCATGTTAATCAGTAAGGAACTGCTGACATGCACCGTGCACATAATACCACCAGGGGCCGCATACAAGCCGTCAATCATACTGCCGAACCGCTAACAGGCACCGTGTACATTAAACCACCAGGGGGCCGTCATTCATACTTACTTATACTGCAGACTTGCTAACCTCTTAGTTGGAACAGTAAGCTGTGAGGAGAACACAAAGAGTCTGCAATGGGATATAGATAGTATAAGTGAGTGGGCAGGTAAGGTGGAAGATGCAGTAATGTAGGGAAATGAGAGTTTATTCACTTTGGTATGAAGGATAGAAATGCAGAATATTTTTAAATGGTGAGGAACTTTCAAATGTTGTTGTTCACAGAGATTTGGGGCTCCTCGTGAAAGTAGCACTGAAAGCTAGCATGCAGGTACAGCAAGCAATAAGGAAGGCAAAGGTCACGTTGGCCTTTATTGCAAGGGGTTGGAATATAACAGTAAGGACGTCTTGCTACAATTGTACAGGGCCTTGATGAGACACACCTGGATTATTGTGCACAGTTTGCGTCTCCATATCTAAGGAAGGATATACTTGCCTTGGAGGCAGTGCAACGAAGGTTCACTAGATTGATTCCTGGGATGAGAGAGCTGTCCTATTACGAGAGACTGTGTAGAACTGGCCTATACTCTCAGATGTTTAGAAGACTGAAAGGTGATCTCATTGAAACTTGCAGGATTCTGAAGGGGACTGTCACTTAGATGCTGAATGATTTATTCCCCTGGCTGGAGTTTCTATAACAAGGTGACATAATCTCAGGATAAGGGGTCGGCCATTAAGACTGAGATTAGGGTGAATTTCATCAATCTGAGAGTTTTGAATCTTTGGAATTCTCTGCCCCAGAGGCCTGTGGATGCTGAGTCATTGAGTATATTCAAGGCTGAGATAGATAGATTTTTGGACTGTAGGTGAATCAACGGATATGGAAATCGGGCGGGAAAGTGCATTCAGTTCGATGATCAGCCATGATCTTATGGAGTGGTGCGGAGGGCTGTATATCCACTCCTGCTCTTATTTCTTATGGTCTTATAATCTGTTACATCTCTCACTTTTTCCCATTTTGATGAAAGGTCATCGACCTGAAACGTTAACGTTTTTTCCCTCGCCTCAGTTGTTGCCTGACCTGCTGACCATTTCCAGCATTTTCTGTTTTTATTTCCAATTTCCAGAATCCGCAATATTTTGCATTCGAATTTACGAAATTATCAGCAATTGCTAGTGTGCACCCCAGGAGGTTGCATGTGCACGGTGCATGTTCGCACGTCAGCAATACAAGTAATGGCAAGTGTGCATGCCACATGCAGGTCTAAGGTGCACAGTGCATGTAAACAGACTGCATTATAAGTAAAGGCAGCGTGCGCCTCCTGCTGGTCGAAGGTGCACGGTGCATGTTAACTGGACTGCATCATAAGTAACGGCAAGAATGCGCCTCCTGCTGGTCTAAGGTGCACGACCCATGTTAACAGGACTGTATTATAAGTAACGGCGAGTGTGCGCCCCCTTCTGGTCCAATGCGCACGGTGCACGTTAGCCGGTCTGCAGTATAAGTAACGGCGAGTGTGCATCCGCTGCTGGTCTAAGGTGCACGGTGCATGTTAGAAGATCTGCAGTATAAGTAATGGCACGAGTGCGCCTCCTGCTGATCTAATGCGCAAGGTGCATGTTAACAGGTCTGCTGTGTAAGTAACGGCGAGTGAGCGCCCCCTGCTGGTCTAATGCGCATGGTGCACGACAGCAGGTCTGCATTGTAAGTAACGGCAAGTGTTCGCCCCCTGCATGCCTAATGCGCACGTTGCACATTAACAGGTCTGCAGTATAAATAATGGTGAATGTGCGCCCCCTGCATGTCTAAGGTGCACAATGCTTGTTAGCCAGTTTGCTGTATCAGTAATGGCCTTTTGCGCCCCCTGCTGGTTTAATATGCACGGTGCACGTTAGCCGGTCTGCAGTATAAGTGAGAATGCAAGAGCACCCTCTGGTGGGTTAATGTAGAATTGCGATGCCTTCAATCGTTAACGTACTTGTGTTTGATACTTATTTATTTATTTATTAATAAACTGTTTATGAAGACGTGAATATCCTGACACTGAAATAATTCAACTCAGAGGGAAAAGTGAGCAATTCTTACAGCAGATGGGTGGAAGGAAAGTCTAAGGGGATTGCTGAGTGATGGTGAAAACTTTATTAACTTTTCTGCCATTCAGCCGAATTGTAATGCACTTTGAAGTTTTTCTCAATTCATAGACTGTATTTTAAGGGGTTCAGTGAAAATGCTCAGTGTTTATGACACCGGGGTTCTGTGTGAGGAGCTGTTGAGTTTAACAGGGTCAGCACTGAATGCTGGAAGTTCTCTGACAGTCTCTGTCTCTCTGAATGCTGCGGGTGGTGTGGGCTGGGCAGGGTTGTTTGACAGCTGAAGGCTGTTTCCGGTTCAGTAAATGTAGAATGTTCCTTCCAAATATATTTTGATTGATAGCAGCTAACGACTTATTTGTCTCAGGTCACATTAAGTGAATCATTCTTTGATCATTCCGTGTCTGCTTTAAAGCGGTTTGCTGTTAGTCAGGGAACATTCTGAATCTGTTTGACACGGGTTTACTGCCATTCTCGATCATTCTCTGTCTTCTTAAAATGGGTTAGCTCTCAGTCCCGGATCACCCCGTGCCTGTTGAATATTGGTGTGCTGTGAGTCACAGGACACAACCATATAATAAATAGGAGCAGGAGTAGACGATACGCTCCGTGCAGCCTGCACCGACATTCAATAAGATCATTGCTGAACTTATACATCAATGCCACTTTCCCACCCTATCCCCTATCTCATGTTTCCCTTAGTGCCCTAAAATCTATCAATGTCAGTCTTGAATATACTCATTGAATGAACATCCTCAGCCCTCTGGATTAGAGAATTCTAACGATTTTAATCCCTCTGGGTGAAGAAATGTCTCCCCATCTCAGTCCCAAATGGCCGACCCCTTATCCTGAGACTCTGCCCCCTAGTTCTTGTCTCTCCAATCAGGGCAAACAGCCGCTCAGCACCTACGCTGTCAAGCCCTTTAAGAATTATACACATTTCAATGAGATCATCTCTCATTCTTCTAAACTCCAGTAAAAATAGGCCCATTCTACTCAATTTCTCCTCATCTGGCAGCCCTCTCTTCCCAGAAATGAATCTAGTGAACATGCATTCCACCCCCTCCAAGGCAACTGTATTCTTCCTTCGGTAAGGTTAACAAAAAGTGTACATAGTACTCCAGATGTGTTCTCAGCAAAGCCCTAAATAATTGCAGCAAGACATCCTTACTCTCGTACTGCAACCCCCTTGTTCTAAAGGCTAAAATCCCATTTACGTTCCTAATTGCTTGCTGTACCTGAATGTTAACGTCCTGTGATTCGTGTAGAAGGACATCCAAATGCCTCTGAATCCGAAAACTCACTACTTTCTCACCATTAATAAAAATCTTCTGTAATTCCATTCTTCCTAGCAAAGTGGTTAATTTCACACTTCCCCACATTATACTTCATCTGACAACTTCTTGCCCATTCACTTTACCAGTCTATATTCCATTGCTCCCTATTTGCGTTCTCCTCACAGCATTCTTGCCCACTTAACTTCGTACCATCAGCAATCTTGAATATATTACACACAGCCCCTCATCTAAGTCATTGATATAGATTGTAAATGTCTGAGGATCAAGCACTGATCTTTCAGCATTCCTCCAGTTACAACCTGCCATTGCGAAATCACCCATTTATTCCTGCTCTCTGCTTTCTGTCCGTTAACCAATCATATTAGTACGCTACTATTTTACCCCCAAGCCAATGAGCACTAATCTTGTGTAACAACCTATTGTGTGGCACCTTATTGAACGCCCTCTGAAAATCCAAATACTTTACATCCACTGGTTCCCCCTTATCTATCCTGATAGTTACCCCCTCAAAAAATTCTGATTGCTTTGTGAAACACGATTTCTCTTTCATAAAACAGTTTTGGCTCCGCCTAATTTTTTCTGATTTTCCAAGTACCCTCCTAACACGTCCTTAATAATGTATTCCAGCATTTTCCCTACTAATGATGACAGGCTAACAGGCCTAATATTATCTTTGTTCTCTCTCCCTCCTTTCTTGAACAGCCGGGTCACATATGCTACCTTCCAGTCCACGGGGACCGTTCTAGAATCTAGGGGAATCTGAAAGATCAAAAACAATGCACGCGCTCTCTCTGCAGCCACCTGTTTTAAAAACGAAGGATGTAGGCCATCAAGTCCCGGGCATTTGTCGGCTTTTTGTCCCTTTAATTTCTCCAGGACCTTTACTTTACTAATATTAATTACTTTAAGTTCCTCGATCTAATTAGACTCTTGGTTCCACATAACTTGAGCTACTTTCTTTGTGTCTTCTACTGCAATGACA